>NC_056729.1:561298296-561510796 GCF_019279795.1 Protopterus annectens
GTCCTGTGTTTGTGTCTTATATGATTCAGATTCAAAGGCACGTGGTTTACTGTCTATCCTAGTCAGGGGATCCCAATTCCCACAAATTAAGTGCCAATCTGGTCCTAAGATTTGGCGTACTACCTGTTCCATTTCAACGGAATTTAATTTGTAACTTTCCATCATACCTCCAATGTCATCGCAAAATTTAGTCATGTCTAATTTTGGGTGTGGTATGCCCTCCACAGCTTTTCGGATGTCTTCCCGTGTCCAAGGTCAGTAAACTAAAATAGTGGGACCTTGACCGGGTGTTCCTGCCTGTGGGTTTGCTACTTCTATAAGGGGATATGAGTCTGTAGATACTATATTTCATTCAGCTTCTTGCATTTCAGCTTCCTTACGCGTCCATTCTGATTTATCTATATTACGGTTCCGGAGTTCCAGGGTTTCACCTACTTGTTTTGTCAGTACTACGGGGGGTACAGTTTTATCCTGATTCTCTGTGTCATCTTCCTGATACTGGGGTGGACTAACCATGTCTTTTCTAACTTCGGGATACAAGGGCGGGGCTGTCGGTCTACGACAGGCAACAGATGTCTCGTCATCCTCTTTTCGGACAAAAAATGCATCTTTTGCACTCGAGCCACCATCTCCCTTATTTGAAAATTGTTCCCTATGTCTCTTATTAGCTTCTTCTAACCATTTCTGTGCTTGAGGAAATCCTACCTTTTTTTGTTTCTTAACCTTACCTCCTGTGTCCCTGCGCAGGTCTCTCACTAGATTTTGACATTCTGATTTATTCAAGGTACCACTAAACCCATAGTCTTTCTTCCATTTTTTTATATATTTCAAGTTTTTTGGATGTAATTTAAACATATATTCCTCATCCTCAGTCCTTTTATTTAAGCAGCCCTTCCTAACACAACTGCTTCCTGTTCCCATTTTTCTTATTTAAAAGAAAAACTGTTTCCTTTTCCTGAGATCTCTACCGGTCTTTTGTAAAATTTTAAACAAAAGAAATTCCTTTATGACTAGTCCCTTTTAAAAAAAAAACTTTTACAAATAAAAAAAGCTTACCTTACTGCGGATCTTCCGCCCTCGTTCGTCACTGTCCCACGGATCGAATCTAAGAGTGACTGGCCTCTACTTACGACTTCTTCGTCGGAGGTCTTTCCGTTCAAGGGAGCCCGAGATTCGTTCTCCCCTTCCTGTACAGGTTTTTCAGTCCCTCTTATGCGATTCGTACCGTGAAGAGGTGGCCCCACGTTCTTGGGCGCCAAAAAAGTCAAAAGATTTTAATAATCTTAACATATACTGGAAGAATCACGCAGCAAAAAAGGTAGGCCAAAAAAAGAGTTTATTTTACATGCATGGAGACCTGCCACAAAGTTCTTGGTTGTCAGCAGTCTGGTTTCTATACACTTTACATGGGTTTTTATACCCTCTTTTGTGCATACACAGCAGCTGGTTACTAGACAAGGAATTTCAGTCAAGGCTATAAATTCACTCACTGGAGCCTTAGATGGTAAAAAAGTCAGACACAAGATAAGTTGGTGCCTACATCAAGGTAACATCTATGCACTCCTCCTTGGTCAGAGGTCAGTCCCAAGATAGGCCTGTGCCTGGACCAAAGTAACATCTGTGCATTCCTTTCTGGTCAGCAAATTCCTTACAAGAAAAACAACTCATTTTAGCTTATTTCTTTGCACGCAATGTAGTTTCACATTTTAACCCTTCCTATACAGGATACAAAGATGTTGAACACAAAGATTCTTACTACAGTATTTTTCATGGCAAATGTCTTTCTCATTGTTAAGGGCACATTGTACAAGGAAGTTGCCTTTTTTAAGAGTTTGGAAGCCAGTTTTGCTCTTGAGGCTGCACTTGGTTTTCTCTGTTCATACTTTTATTAAACATTACAAGTTGGATGTTGTTTCCAGGGCAGCCTTTTCTAGGGCTATCATGTATAGGTTTGTGGAGAGTTTCTCTCTGCATTTCTCCTCACAGGCATCCTCTTGCAGTCTTGTACTCTCCCTTAGTTGATAATTACTGTGAATATTGTGTTGTAATTTTGTCTGACAGGATAGGGCTGCAACTTGTTCTTTTAATTATGGGGTGGGCATGATTGCAGTTTGATTTAATACAGTGGAATATCCCATGAAGGCCGGCGAAGTTTTCACTTGTATATAAATTGCTGGGGGATAGTTTTCACATTTTGGCAGTTCTGGCCTATGGCATGACTCGTGTCTATCAACTTTAAGACATGCAGCATGAGATTTCTTTCAGCTGTTGCATTTTTATGTTAAATCTTGATGGATTAGAATGGGAGGTGGAAGGAATGAGGTCAAGTAAGGTGTATAGGAAAGGGGATTTATAAATACACTAGTAAGATTGGGCACTGATTTTAGATAACATTGAAGGTGATGGGGAGAAGCAGAGACTGAGAGAACCTTCAATGCATTTGCACTGTCATAGTGATGGCAGGAGTGGAAGGGATTATTAATGGAGTTTGTATTTATGTATATAGGTAATAAAGGGATGGAGGGATTATTAGTGTAGTTTATTTTTATGTATATAGCTAATAAGGGGAGGGAAGGGGGACAGAGAAATTAGGCTGCTTGGATATGGAAAAGAATTTGGAATCCAGTTTGTGTCCTGAAACCAAACAACGGGCAAGTGGAAGTGAGGGGATAAGACAGGATTAAAGATAGAAGGAAAAATGGAAGGACTGGCCTTGTGGACAGAAGACATAGGAAATTAACTTTACAAAATTTGCTCCTGGAATGTAAATTGGTTGGGAGGAAAATGAGAGAGAATAATGTCTCCTATGCAGAGTGTTGGAGTGCAGATTTTAGCATTAGAAGATGTGTATTTGCCGATAAATGATCCAAAGAAGTTGAGGCACAGAATATGTGATGGGGGCAAACTTAGAGTGGAGAAATAAAAAAAAAATGATGGCTTTATTGAAGAAGGGATAGCCATTGGAAATGGACAGAAGACTTGAGGACAGGAAGGGAAGAATGGCAAAGTTTAAAGAAGAATTGAAAGAGTACGAGTCCCTGTTGCATTTTATGTGCTCCCAACCTCAACAGTTAAAGCAATAAAAGCTATCTTGGCAGAGGCAGTCAAATTCCAGGAGGAGATTGTCATGTGTATAGGGAATTGGAACTTAACCACAGTGAAGGGGACAGAGGACCCAGAAAGAGAGTTTCTGATACCAATAGGGATGGTAGACACTTGGTAATTGGAAAAGAGAACTGGGGTAAGATGCACTTGCTTTTCACATAGACAATACATTGGCAAGACTTGATAGAGGATATATTGGTAAGAAGTGTCAGCACCTAGTCAATGTGATGCAAATAGACACTTACTTTGAGCATGCAACAGTGAGAATTAGTTTGATAAAAGATAAAAAGAATAATTTAGGGAGACACTAGAGAACTCCAATGTATGCTTTGCAAAAAGAAGGGAAAATGGACTGGGTGGCTAAGCTGAGTGTGTCTACAATAAGTACAAATATGACTCTATCATTGTCCATGTTGGTGTGAACGACCTGAGACATACCTCCCTGGACTACATGAAGAGAGACATGGAAGAGCTCTCCGATCTTGTATCCCAGCCAGGTATGACACTAGCCCTGAGTAGCATCCTGCCATCGCCAAGAATGATACCACAGTACAAGGACAAAATGATTGACTTGACCACGATGCTTTGCCAGAGATGGCCTGCAGCTGTCGCCCCCTGGGATTTCGGATACTGGCCAAGGCTCTTGCCACCCCTATATTGCCTTTTTAGGAAAGGTTCAAATGACAAATTCACCACCGTAACAGGTACAGGCAAGCAAATACTGCTGGTAATGCTACTCGATCCTAGAAGTCTAAACCTCAAAATGCACTCACTCGAGGCACTCCTTAAAATGGAGACCTTCGATATTTGTGCAGTGACTAAGACCTGGTTCAAGGCTCTAGAGAGCACCCCTACATTGCCAGGCTATAATTCATACCACATCTTTCGGCCATCTAACATGGACCGAAACACTAAAGGCGGAGGTGTGTCCATATTCATTAAGGATATCTGCACCTCCAGGCTAGTTGCTCAGCATAATGCATCCGAGATTATCCAAGTGCAACTAACTCTAGGCAAAACTGCAATCCAAATTGTAGCCTGCTACAGATCCCCTACCATGCCTCAGGATTCCCACTCCTCCTTTCTTGAAATACTGGAAAATATTAAGGTCCAACCAAACACCCTAATAATGGGTGATTTCAACTACCCCACCATTAACTGGGAAAACTACTTATGTACCAACTCCTTTTCTCAATATTTTCTGGAATTCGTAAATTACAGTGCCCTGGATCAACTTATCCACACCTCCACTAGGGGCAGCAGTATCCTAGACCTACTTATTACCAACATGAGCGACCAGTGTTCCACACTTGAGGTCAGCTCCCCATTGGTCAGATCCGACCATAGGCTAAATCACCCTAGATGTCCACATCATGACTCCACTCCCCATTAAGGAAACCGCCATAAAAAATTTCTCCAAAGCCAACTTCATAACACACATTCAGGTGGACAATACAGTTACAACTGCCGAATCGTACACAAATGCACTCTATAAACACTTGCACGAGTGCATGGATAGAGCTATCCTTAACAGAACCAAGATACTATCCTCCAAAAAAAGGAAGCCAATCTGGTGGTCGCCTGCCATAAGCAAACACTGCAACAGAAGAAAGAAGCTGTTGCAAAAGAGTAAAATCCCGTGAGTGGAGGAGCTCCCTAGTCAGCCTCATCAAGAAGCTGAGATCCCTCATGAAATCCTCCAAAGCTAGTTACGAAAAGAAAATCACCATTGATTCTAAGGGCAGCCACAAAGCATTCTATAGCGGTCAAGAATGTCAGTGGCAACACCCAGATTTGCTCTGAGTTGCAACACAATGGCACGAAATTTACAGAACCAACTGATATTGTCAACATCCTGGCAGATAGGTTCAGTGCTAACTTTAACCCCTTCTCACCCCCTAATGGGCCCATATCTATACCGGAAGAATGCAGAGTCCCTGTAATCACAACTATGCAGGTACAAAGCGCACTCTCTAAAACCAAGAACACAGCATCCATGGGGACTGGACAACATCGCAGGCTGCATTTTACACGAGCTCCAGAACAAACTGGCTCCCTACCCAAGTACCGTGTTCAATCATAGCCTCACCTCAGGCTTTGTGCCCATTGAATGGCGCACAGCAACAGTTATCGCACTCCACAAAGGGGGAGCCACCACGGACCCTGGGAACTATCACCCTATAAGTCTGACGAGACTGGTATGCAAGGCCATGGAACTTATAAACAATGACATTGGTAACCTCCAACCTCTGACCCCATCCTGTTTGGGTTTGTAAAAGGCAGATCATGTCTCCTAAACCTGATAGATTTTTTTTAAGCAGTCACCAAAGCTGTAGACGAGGGTAAGGAGGGGTTCACACAGCCTATCTTGACCTCGCCAAGGCTTTCAACATCATCCCCCACTCTGGAATTATAGATAAACTCACTAAACAGGGTATAAAGCCTTACCTCACAAGATGGGTTGCCAACTGATTCACTGACCGAACCCACACCATGAAAGTTGCAGACTCCAAATCCAACCTCAAACCAGTGACAAGTGGAGTACCACAGGGTTCAAGTCATGGGTCCTTTCCTGTTTAGTATCTACTTCTCTGAAGTACAGGCAAACACAGAAATTCTCTGGCTAACGAAGTTTGCAGATGACTGCAAACTAGGAGCCATAATCAAATCAAATCCCCCAAACGATGTGGACATCCTACAAAAGGGCCTCACTGAGACAGATGCCTGGTGTCAGAGCCATAGCCTCAAGCTCAGTGCCAAAAAATGCATTGCCATCCCCTTTGGTAAAAACTCTGTACCCATGAACTACCATATAGGCAGCAGTCTACTTAACACCGAAAGTGTGATAAGAGACCTTGGGATCCAGGTAGACAGTAATAGTCTCTCCTTTGATAATCACATCGCCACGGTGTTCAGGAAATCCTTCTATGTGGCACACCTCATCACAACAGGGTTCTCATCCAGGAGAAAAGAGATCATTGTTCCCCTCTACTCGTCACTCATTAGATCCATTATAGAGTACAACTCCCTTTTGGTGTGTACCTCACAAGACATCTGCAGCAACTGGAAAGGCTGCAGAAATATCTCACAAAGGGGATTACCGACCTCAAAGAGTTGCCGTACGCGGACTGCCTCAAAAAAACTCCAGATTTACTCCGTCACTTATAGACTACTCCGAGGTTATCTCTGCCTAACATACAAAGCTGTGTCCAACCCAGAATTGCTGGACATGCTCCACCTAAAGAAATCTCAATCCCTCCAAGCTACATGCTCTAGGGACTTAAACCTGGTCACCACTGTAAAATTTGTGGTTGTTTGTCGTTTGGCTTTTCCCTGTTAGGGGTCGCCACAGTGGAACTCCGGTCCACTAATGATTGGCAGTTGGTTTTTATGGTGTCGAGTTGCCAGCCCGACGCCCAACCTTCAACGAAGGCACGCCCATTCAACGCATGTCTTTCGAATGCCCACTCGATCGTGGAGAGGACATGCAGACTCCACACAGAAGGCACTCCCAACCCAAGCTGAGAATCGAATGGGAGAACCTCTTGCTGTGAGGCAACAACGCCACCACTGAAGTCACTGTAAAATTTGTGGTACTACATTAATTAGGTAGTCTGTACCATTACTCAATGAAAACAATGAGTCTGTTCATTTGGTACGACATTCTTTACTCTGCATACGAAGTAGATATCTAGTATAACAATGAAAGATGTACACAAATAACAAAGCCATACTTCAGCTTACAGCATCAGATCTGTAAGAATCAGTCTCTTATACGAAAGAAAAAGTCCCAGTCTTTATAGTGTCTTTTTTGCCTGCATCAGCTGTTTAGAGAATTTGCCAGAATACGAAGTCTTTCCTTTGAAGCTGGTTTGCTAACAGTTTGTTTTTCATATCTCAAACATTCTGTTCCTGAAGAATAACTCCTCGGCCTTGCTCTTATCTTGCACGTCCTGTTGACGAAACACAGCTGCATACAAGAGTTCGTCTTGAGCTGCTTGTAGATAGAGAATTTCACAAACTGCATAGTTTATAAAAGATAAAATATTTTTCTTCTGAGTTCTAATAACAATGAATGCCAAGCTATATGCTTTTGCCAAGAGTTTAAACTAAGTGCACTCTGTAATACACTGAATTTCACAGTGGCGAGACCAGACCAGTCAAAACAACCAGGGGGTGACCTGTAGAGGTGCCTCTCGTAGTGTGACATTGCTGCAAAGTTGTTCTTTTGAATAGAGACTTCTTTCCTAAAACTTTGTCCACTGACTGGAGGACAAACACTGCAGTGCAGTAATTTTTCTTCAGACAGTTGGTGAAATACGAAGAGTGATCACACTGCCGGACCAGACTTCACCAGCATCTAGTGACTGACGGCAGAAAATTCTCCCACAACTGATCTTCGTGTCAAGACTGGCCACCTTGACCTAAACATTTGTGGTAAGTATTTTTTTCTGTTTATCTTCTAACAATGAATGCAATTCATGAAAATGCCAAGAAGTGCACCAAAGCTTTTACTGTTGATGTATCTGAATCATATGCAAATGTATAAAATTATTTGCAGACATGGTATAATCAGCATGTTAGCACTTGTAAGTCTTTGTTAGGCAAGACAGACAACCCTGCATTATGCAAATGGATTGCCACTTATGACTGGTATGTGTGTAAAGCAAAAGTGTCGCAGAATATAAATGCTCAGAAATGTGCCATTTGTAATTACTTAAATGTTGCTTTTTGTATGTTTTGTCATAAATGTATTGTACAAAACCTGGAACAAAACCAGGGTAAAGTAATGCTTGAAGCCCAGGCAATAGTTCCTGTTTCTATATATCCTGCTGCAACAGATTTATTAGAGGGTGATGTAAATGTCAAAGTTTGTACTTTACAGTCTGATTTGCAAGAGGTTAAGGATTGGATTGATGAAGTTACTAAACAGCAATATCCTGACGTTGTGGGTCATTTTAAAATTTACTGTGATACATGAAATGCACCTAGTAAAATAAATACTGATTCTGCTGAATGTACACAATAATTTGCTCAGTTTTTAAAAGTCTCACAGACTAAACTTAAGAACTTTACACAAACAGTTCGTGATAAAGGTAATAAAGGTATTGGTATGATAGAAGGATTAATGGATAAAATTGCCCGTTTGCAAGAAGAATATGACAAGCAACTGGCTGGCACACAGCATGATGTAATTGTTGCAAGGGAGGACACTAACACATTACGAGCTCAATTAGAGAGACATGAATCTGAGGCTGCTAGAGCAGCACATTTAGCTAATGTTGGAAACTCTCCCTAAGTGGGATGAACAGAAGGGTATTTTTAATAGCATGATTACATTTAACGCTTGGGTTCTTAAAAGTGTAGGTACTGTATGCAGTGATACAGTTGAGCGTTGTTTCTGGAATTTTATTCCTCTGCGTTTCATGGCTTATATACAGCAAAAGTGGCATATAAAACCACTGCACATTACAAAACGAATAAAAACAGACAACAAGGTTCATGGTGAACTAACAAGATTTAATAAACATCTAAGATATAGAGTGAGTTCAAAAAGTTCAGACAACACATGCAAAGTCTTTTTCAGAAGTACAGAAGACCTTTAAAGTCAGCAAAACGGAATACTGACAAATATAATCTGGTTAGTAAAGAGTTAAAGCAACAGCAGTTAACTATGCTAATAAATAATTTACGATGTACTATTCTACCTTTCAAAAATGGTTAAGGGTACACGGCACAAACTTTCATTCAGTTACAAGGCACTTTAGTAATAAAACAGTTCTAGGGCATAAAAATCAAATGAGAGTAGTTAAACGCAGTAAAGACATGACTTCACAAGACTGACATGCATGTATTTTTTTTCACCTAAAGTGCAGCAAAAGGCACACAACATCAAATGTAAAGCATGTAAATCTGTTTGTTTTAAGCAAGTGTTAAGCTAATATAATATCTGTTTTGTTTCTTACAATGTTTTGTAATTGTATAATAGCATAAAAAATAGCAAAGACTCTAGCAAAAACAGTATTCAAAATAAATATTATGCATAGTTAAGCAAGTTAATGTTTATTACAACTGCATTCTGGTATCAAGTTGCAAGTATGTTAACGAATGACTGAAGGTTTGAGTAAGTGCTAAAGGAGTTATGGGTTAAGCGTCTGAAATGCGCAGGAAGAAAAAAAAAAGTATGTAAGCTGAAATCTTTCCAGGCTGGAATTGGTAGTTACAAGGAATGTTGCATAACATAAAATGTTACTGGTACTAAAATTTATAAGGTCAAGAAAACAAGACTGGTTGCCAGGCCAAATGGCTTACGTTTTTCTAACAAAAATCCTGTTTGGTAATTGTAATAAAATGTCAAACTTGTGCATACATGTCATTAATAATCTGTTTGCAAGTAAATACTACACAGAGTACAGTCAGTACATGGGCTATGGTTTAATCAAATCAAAAAGTGTAAATGTGTAAGACCAAAGTGTCACAGTCTAGGTAACAGCCAAAGGGCAAGCATGCATTCAACTCTCACAATCACAATAAACAGAACATGCTGGTGGGATGGATTCCTGTCCCAGACTTCCCATACTCTGGAACAAGATACCCGTCTGTATCAAACAGAGCTCCTCATTAGCACTCTTCAAGAAAAATCTTGATGGGTGTTTGGGAAACTGGAAATTCACCCCGGGGATCATTTCTGTAGCTCTTCTCGACAGGGGCACAGGAAAATACTTTTCTTGTGTGGCGAAAGCCAGGGAACATTTTGGCTAGGCTTAATAAGGAAATAGCAGCCCCTACAAGTACAACTGCAGGGCTCCGAAAGAACAATAAGCACTACAAAGAACAAGGGAGCCAACAGACTGTAGCATCCAATATTTATTAAGTTAAATAGTTGAATACCATAATAAAAATAAAAGGAAACAAAAAAACGGTTTCGGCTATAGGAAGTACATAGCCGTCATCAGTGCACTAATGCACTGTCTAGATTAATCACCTGTTTGCTCCTTGCCTTCTTCTAAAGGCATGTACAAGTGGAAATGTGCACACCTACTTTTCAAATGCAAGAAAGCACTGCCATTTGTTCAGGCTGTCTCTCTCATTAAGCAAACCGGTTTGAAAAGTGAGCCCATTGCCTGCAACTTAAACTAAGGGTGTTATGGGAAATTCTTCTTCTTTTTCATATATGATCTGTACACATTTTCACATATAATCTCCAGCAACACAAGGTCATAACATTGTATTAACCTAAACTTTCTCCTTTCCAGTCTTTGTTACAGTATCAAGTCAGGATAAATTACATTTTAGAACATAACTTTGTTTTCTATAATATTACTAGTATATACAGCAGTTACTGTTAACTCTTACCACCTCGCATATCAAATACTTCTGAATGCATTCAATATAACATGCAATTTCCATTTTGAACTTTTGTAGAAACATTAAAGGAAAACAACGGGATATCAAATCAAATATCTCTACCTGATGTCTCCCTAAAATCCTGCTATGTGATACAGCCTCAAAAAAACATAACCACAGCTTTAAAAAAAAATCATTATTCTCTTTTACTGCTTAGGCTTCATACTTTTCCGTACTGTTTGACTTTCAGTTTTAAAACCAAGATGAAAACTGTCTAGTCGTCTCTTAAATAATGATGTCACATCTGCCATAGCTCTTGCTGAAGATCCTGGGAGGTTTCCTCCCCCAAAGTGACGTAAACACTGCCTTATTTGCATGCTGTACAGAATCCCTGTGATCCTCCCACATTGTGATGTCAACACTGCCTTTCCCAGCCCACTGTTAGCCTAATAAATGGACTAGGTGCTGTGTGGAACTCCTTTTCTGTGTTAGCAAATCTGGTCGACTCTATTCATGTGAAGCACTTCTTCATCAGCGTTTTGCTACTTCATAAGTAAGGTAAGTCTTATTACTTCTTAATAGTGTATCCTAAATGTAATTTGTCCCTGTTTCTATGCCTCCCTAGCCCTGATATTGTGTCCTCCCAAGTTTTTAATTGCACATTAGTGGAGTTAATCTTTTTCTGTTTGTAAGGGTGCCACGTGCTTCCCTTTCGCAGGTGCATTTTTAGCTTAGCCTACTTATTTTCATTTTGATCCAGGGTTTATATTTCCCCAGTTATGTTTAATGCTGGCGTCTTTTGTATTCTTGAGTCGGCCTGTGTTTCTTTGCTTGCTGCCTTCGGGTTTCCTTCTGAAGTAAGTGTATTGCTGCTTGTAGTAATTGTATTACTGTCTAGTGTTTAGTTGCTTGCTGGTGTTTTTTAAAAACTATGCTGTATTTGTAGCTATCTTTAGTTGATACCTTGTGCTTCGCGATTGTGGTTGCTGATGTGTTTTTTTTAAAAAACCTTGCTGTATTTGCAGCTGTATTTGGTTTTCTTTAGTTTGTTGATGCCTCGTGCTTCGCGATTGCATGCTGCAGATGTTTTGTAATGTTTTCGGCTGTTTGTTTCTGTTGTTGAGCTTCACGTTTCGGTCTTGTCATGTTTTTTATTTTTTTTTCTTAATATTAGTAATCCGTTTTATTGGTTATGCTGCTGGGTTTGCTCCGTTTTATTTGTTATGCTACTGTGCTTGCTCCATTTTAGTGTGTGTGCCATCAAACCTGCTACCTGCTTGAAACTTTGCCACAGCTGAATAATACCTTTTTTTTCCGTTAGCTGGGTAAGGAAATTATTTTAATGTGGACACTGGAGCCATTAGGCATAAAACTTATTTACTTGTTTCATGCAACTAGGCCAAGTGCATTTCTGGGTTCCCATGTAAGATTATTATAGCAGGTAAATATACAGTGATGTAGGCAATATAGAGGTTCAACATTTTGTCCATCAGTATGTGTCCATAGTTTAGAAGTAGCCTCAGACACTTCACAATGCTCAGTTACACATAGAGCGCAGGTTCTTGTAAGATTAATGTCACAGTTGCTATCATATTCTTTGAGCCTGCGTGTTGTTTTGTTTTTAAATTAATGAAAAACGTAAGGAAAATAAGAAAGAAATAGAAGATAGATGGGAAATGAAATGAGGAATTTTGCTGCTTGTGCAAGCACAGCAGCTTAGTCATTGTAAAGCTGCTAAGCAGCATGCCTTGAGTGAGAGTTGCTGCCAATTCCTATTGAAATAATGGAATCAGCATGGCATATATATTTTTTTGACTTTGTTATAAAATTTGGTAGGCAAAATACTATTTCTTTAGTCTGCAAAGTGATATTCTGCCTGTTAATGTAACATTTTGTGAGTGAGTATAACGCACAAGCCACTGAGAAGCAAAGTCTGATAAAATCTCTAAGGCTGGTAAGCTTTTCTGATCTCAGTTTTCTGGTAGTGAAGTACATGCCTTGCAACCATTTTGTTTTTGTGGCCAGGGATAGCACTATCATGGTAGGGACTCTGAGTGAGAAGAAATAAAATAGGAGGAGGAACTTGTTAAAAAATACAGGTAACCTATGTAGTGCCTTTAGCTGGAGACCTTCTAATGTCCATAGGATACAGCAAGGGGCAAGTGTGTGTGTGTGTGTGTGTGTGTGTGTGTGTGTGTGTGTGTGTGTGTGTGGTGTGTGTGGTGTGTGTGGTGTGTGTGGTGTGTGTGTGGTGTGTGTGGTGTGTGTGAGTCTGTGAGACCTAAAAGCAAGGGGGCAAGTGTGTGTGTGTGACCGGAAGCAAGGGGGCAATTGTGTGTGTGACACCGCAAGCAAGGGGGCAATTGTGTGTGTGTGACACCGCAAGCAAGGGGGCAATTGTGTGTGTGTGTGTGTTTGACCGCAAGCAAGGGGGCAGTTGTGTGTGTGTGAGACTGAAAGCAAGGGGGCAATTGTGTGTGTGTGAGACTGAAAGCAAGGGGGCAATTGTGTGTGTGTGTGAGACTGAAAGCAAGGGGGCAAGTGTGTGTGTGAGACTGAAAGCAAGGGGGCAAGTGTGTGTGTGAGACTGAAAGCAGGGGGCAAGTGTGTGTGTGAGACTGCAAGCAAGGGGGCAAGTGTGTGTGTGAGACTGCAAGCAAGGGGGCAAGTGTGTGTGTGCGACTGCAAGCAAGGGGGCAAGTGTGTGTGTGAGACTGCAAGCAAGGGGGCAAGTGTGTGTGAGACTGCAAGCAAAGGGGCAAGTGTGTGTGTATGTGATTGCAAGCAAGGGCCAAGTGTGTGTGTATGTGACTACAAGCAAGGGAGAAATTTTGCCTGTTTCAAGATTTCTTGCACTGTGAAGTTCATAGATACAACTGATTGAGTAGATTTTACAGGGAGCTGAGAGATGCAGGGCTGCAACAATTATTAGTGCTGCTTATGTCTGCTTGCTTTGCTAATATCACAACAGGTTGTTTGCTTTTGATGCAGAAGGCTGTGGTTTCTACTCACATAGATGCATTTGTGAAACTGTACTGCGTTGCAAAAGGGGTGGATGATTCACTCCTTTCTGGTGAAGAAGATTGTCATCCATTCCCTACTGCAGTATTACCAGCTTATTGTTCTTGTGTAAGATAAGTAAATTATTCAAAAAGGGCAACTATGACATTATTTGTTGATGACATGACTTATCTAATTTTTGGCTAGCAGCAACCGCTTCATTAGTTACAGATCGCTTTAATGTGGAATTATTTACAGGATGTTTACTGCTTCAGAAATTGTGCGTATGTACTGATACTGGTGGACTGTAGAAGTCTGACTACACTTGTGATGGAAATATTCAGAACTGGGCAGTATTGTCATTATTGGTGCATGCATTTTGTTGCACTGTTTTCAGGAAGAATAGTTTGAAACATTAAATATAAAACACCCACTAAAACTGGACTGCATTGTACAAGGAATATAATTATATACAATCAGGAAGGTGTATTCAACAACATGTGCATTTCTCGTGTGCAAAGGGTCTGAGAATTTTAAAATATCACTAACCGAAAGTGGAACTTAGACTGCCACTGGCTACATGTGTTATCTTTGAATGTCTGTTTCAGTGCTGTTGCAATGTCCAGATTCTGACTGCAAGCAAGGTCGAAGTGTGTGTGTGTGTGTGTGTGCCCGCAAGGGGGCAAGTGTGTGTGTGACTGCAAGCAAGGGGGAAATAGTGTGCATGTGTGTGTGACTGCAAGCAAGGGGGACAAGAGTGCGTGTGTGACTGCAAGCAAGGGGGCAAGAGTGCGTGTGTGACTGCAAGCAAGGGGTCAAGAGTGTGTGTGTGACTGCAAGCAAGGGGTCAAGAGTGTGTGTGTGTGACTGCAAGCAAGGGGTCAAGAGTGTGTGTGTGTGACTGCAAGCAAGGGGTCAAGAGTGTGTGTGTGTGACTGCAAGCAAGGGGGCAAGAGTGTGTGTGACTGAAAGCAAGGCTTCTTATTTTTGGATTGTTAGTCTCAATTTTTGTGGTTTTCAGTCAAACTCTTTCGGAATAAAGTCACTAAATGAGACACTGAGTTTCAGCCTTCATAACCTTCAGAAAAATGCATGCTAAAGCAAGACCTGTTATTCGAACAGCTCTCTCAGTTTATACAAGATACATTTTTTGTACTGTTTTGATGTTCCCCCACATATATTTTGCCTTGTCCAGATTTCCTGCATTAACAAGTTGCTAAGTACATGCAAATAAATTGCTTTTTTAGAATTAGGCATATCCCAACCTCTCAACTGTCCCTGAATTTGGTTCTAAATGTTGCTCTTCCCCTAATAATCCCTCCCCAGAAATTGCTATTTTGGAAGAAAGCATGGAGGGTTTACAATTAACTGCAATAATCCAGTTAGGGATAACTTTCATTTCATAAATGCATGTTTTTTTTTATTTTGTCAGATGCTCAAGTTAGCAGTACTAATATTAAAAGGAGCCCCTTCTTTGACAGGTTACCAGCTGAATTGTGTGGCTATTATCTTTTTGAATCAAATTTTTTTTTTTTTTTTTTGGGACAATTGCTGCCAAATCATTAGAGGCTGAAGAATGAAATCAATGACAGACATTTAAGTTTCAGATTTCATACCCTTTTGAAAATTCATATTAATGCAAGGCCTACTATTTCATAATCTTTCCTAATTTGATAGGAGCAATAATCCTACTTCTATTTATTTATTTATTTTATTTATTTATTTAAATGTGTTGACCGGCAGTGTCCGACTGGATGTAGGTCTATTTTCAGCGGAGGCCCGGGGAGAAAAGCTCCACAGTAAAACAGACCGTAGTTACATTGGATTATAGTGATTAACAATTTAACATAGCACTTACTTACAACATATTTACAGATAAAGAACATAGTACATCAGTAGACAACTAGAATCTTTATCTGTGAAGTACATAACAGACATTAACAAATGTTACAATGAGAAGTTCCTGCTGTATAATAAGTACTAGGCTTATGAGCATCTGAGCTTGCTATAATCAAGGTAGTTAGTGGAGTGGAAAGAAAGGTAGTGGTTGGATGGGGTGGATGATATTAGACTGGGAGTTGCAAGGGCATAGCCAGCATGTTTTTAGTTGCGCTTTTAGTAAAGTTCTGAAGTGGGTGCAGGATGGTACGGAGGTAATTGTGGGTGGGAGTGAGTTCCATAATTTGGCTATGGCGCAAGAGAATAGTGCTTCACCAGCAGAGTTATTGGCTTTAGTGATCTGCAAGTGATTTTTGTTGCTGGATCTTAGTGGTCTTGTGGTGCGATAGGGTTGAAGTAGATTCTGGAGGGATGGGACATTTAGTGGATGGTTTACTAGTTTGTGGGCGAGTGAGAGTTGATACCACTGAAGCAGGTGAGGGAGTTCAAGCCAGCCCAGTTCAGCAAGTGAGAGACCGTGGTGACTACGGTAGGATGCCCCTGTGGCGAATTTGGCGATTTTTGTTGTAGCAGGTCTCTAGCTTGTTTAGATCACATTGCCTTAGGTTGGTATATATTGGAGAGGCATAAAGTAGGGTGGAGATAAGGTGGGAATTTGCTATTGAAATCTTTGCTGCTTTGGTGAGAAATTGCTTATTTCTGTATAACGCTCCTAGTTTTTTGTGGACTTTTTTATGGTCATGGATATGTGAATGTCAAATATTAGTTTATTGTCTGTTTCCACTCCTAGCAATTTGGTGTGTTCAGTTTGGTATATAGTGGTGTTGTCTTTTGCTGTGATGTTAAAGTGAGAGTTGTTTTGAGTATGTTTGGTGGGTTGGAAGATGAGTAGTTTAGTTTTGTTTGGGTTGAGTATTAATTGGGCATCGGATAACCATGTTTCAACAGAGGAAAAGGCTTCCTGTGTGACTTTTTGCAGTTTCGGTAGGGACTGGGCTAAGCAGATGATGGTCGAGTCATCTGTATATTGTATGAGTGTGCCATGTTTGGTGGCAGAGGCTAGATTATTGGTGTAAACAGAGAAGAGTAGGGGTCCAAGGATGGATCCTTGGCGAACCCCTATGAAGACAGGTAGTTGGGGAGATGTCATTCTGCCATACAACGGATTGTTGGCGGTCAGACAGGTAAATCTGAAACCAGTTGGTGACTGATTGTGAGAAGGATAGGTTATTCAGGACAGAGATAAGTTGTTTGTATGGGACCATGTCAATTGCTTTAGCTAGGTCTAGGAAAGTAGCAGAGGAGAGAGAGAGTAGTAGTACAGTGGTAGTGGTTGAGTGGGGGAATGATGGAGCTTTAGTAGGATGTAAGATATGCAAGGAGAGTGCATGCAGTGAGCATAGGTAAGGTATGCTGGTACATGTTAGTTGAGGAGGTGTGATAGCAGTGGGAAGATGGAGGAGGTAGTGTTGGGTGAGCGCTGTGGTTGGCTATTGGAAACATGGGAGGGGTTTTGAGTCCAATAAAGGTGGGACCACCTGGGGTGGGAGGGAATAGGGGGGCAGGGTGGGGAGCAAAGCGGGTAGAGACCCTGTTAGTTGCTCGTATGAGGGGGCTGGAAACGGTCACAAAGCAAAGGCAAGTATGTGTTAAGAAACAATCACAATTGACCAAGGACTGCTCTGAAACTAAGTCATTTCTTAATTTCTCAGGTGGAATAACAGGATAACCTTGTATCAATAGGCTACTGTGGTCATAGTTTAAATTTACAAACACACAGTATTGATGAGTTATGGCGGATACTATTTGCTAACAGAAGGGAATAAGAGAAAGTGGAATGTGTGTGTGTGTGGTGGTGGGGGGGGGGCTGCTTACAAGCCAAAGCAGAGTGCTCTCCAGGGGAAAATGAATATTGGCTCAAACAGGTAGACACATACTCAAAGTTAACTGTAGCTGTTTGTAGACAGTTCAGACCCAGACTGCGCTTTTCCGTTTGTGCCTTTGTCCCACTTCTATGTATGGCTTTGTTCTAATTTCTTGCGCTGAGGTTCATAGGTATTTCAGGATCAATTTATCCTTGCTTTTGAACCAGATTTCTCTGCTTGGTTAGTACACTGCTATAAAATGTAAAAATAAAATTAAATCATTGTAGAAGTAAAGCAGTGTGTGTGTCTGCATACGTGTGTTTGCGTGTGTATATGCACTACCATAATTTTTTTTAAATATTGACTCAAAAAAGCATGTGGGTGCTGTCATGCAAGTCTAAAATATTTAAGTTTATAGTGCATCATTTGTTAGCTATTTAAACAGGAAGGGAAAATAAGTGGCAGATTGCTTTGCAAAGCTTGGTTTTAAATTTGACAGGAGTAGTGCAACAAAAATGTCTCCTCTCCCACTGTAAGGAGGAAAAGGCTGACAAGCAAACAGTACATTACTCTGGTCACCTGCTGTGACGAGCTGTCAATCACATGCAGATAATGGGTCAAATTACCCTTGGCTCTTTGACAGCTAGGGAAGGTAGGTGTGAAGTGGGAGGGGAGATTCCTTGAAGAGCTAGATTTCAGCCTTCACAAAAGAAAGCAATTTAGCATTTCTAAGATGAAAGAGCTAGAAAATGCACTTTTCAGTTCTGTTCTGTAGCATTTGCACTGCTTGTGTTTTAAGTGGTCATTGAAAAAGGATAACATTTTAACCAAAAGTAGGGGATTTTAAGACTGCAGTGAATGCCTATTAAGTCAATGAAGTGACAGCAGCTTAAGGCAAAACGTGGCAGATCTGATGCAATTTTTTGGAGACAAATAATGCATTCTGGGATACTTAGAGGCAGAGTAAACAGTCTGAATTTTTTCAATATGCCAGACCCCATGTGGTCAGAGTCAGAAATTGCATCTAAAAATATCTAAAAAGCTCAAAATAGTCTGAGTGCTATTATAATGTAGGAAACATCAAACCATGATGAAATTAATATGTTTTTTTGAGTCTGAGGGCGCGGTTGTCCTTTAATAAAATCAAAAGCTTTTCCTTTTTTAGTGTCTTCGTAAATATTAAAGGTAAACTCCAACTTATCCCACAATTTGTCAAATCTTAGGATGTTTTTTTCCTTACAATATGATTCCAGTACTATGTAGTTATCTGAAACCTGCTTGTACTTTATAGAACTTTCATTTCCTCACTTTGGTATCAAAGGAGGGGAACGACCACTCACTTTTTTTTAAGCTTAACTTCTCACATAAGTTGCACAGAAATTTGTCTGCACCTTCATGACATAACACAGGCACAGAGAAATTTGTACTCAAGAGCTCAAGATGCGATGCTGTAAACAAGACAGAGGTGTGGAACTGTTTTCCATTGTGTTTATTGCTGAGAGGATGAGAACTTGGCACTGATTCACAGCTGCTTACAATGTAGCCATGCCTTTTGTAGCAAAACTGAGGAATTAGCTTGGTCAGTGCTTCAAAGGCAGTTGTCACCTCTTTTGACAAATTTACATAAGCAGCATCACAGTATTTAAATGCCAAGTTTTAGACTTTAAATGTTTATTTATACAGCTTTACATTTTAAGATGACTTGAATGTAGTATCAGATATGCCTGGGACATTTAGAGAAAAGGCAGAAGAAACTTTTTCTTGTAATTCTTGTAAAAGTATCAGCACATTTACCAAAGTGTAGAGGGGGGTGTCAATTCATCTTGGATTACGAAAAGATACTTTGAGCAAAAGCCTGCAGTTCAGCAACTGTTCTAGTTACAGCTGAATAATTCCTTTGTATACTATAAAACAAGCCCTGGGACACACAAATTGCCATTCAAGAAGTATAAGAAGCTGTCCTGTTACAGACAGTATACAAGATAACAGTGGCTGAACAAATCCCATTATACGTCACCACTACTTCCTTATGTCTAGAATGACTCGTATAAATCAGACTAGAAATGGATTATGGAAAAAAGGCATGAAGAAAAATAAAATCACATTGAGAAGTCAAACCCCATTGACAGCCATTTTGCAGAAAACCTATTAAAATTCTATAAGAAGCGGCCTAAGTGATTTTGAGATGTTAAAATAATTCAGAAAACAGAGTGAAAAATATATTTTTTAACATCTAAGGCAGGCAGGTTTATACTTTATAATTCTCCCTCTAGTTTAGCACAGCCAGCAAGCTTAGTCTTGTTTAGCCACTTCTTGAAAAAAACAATGTGTGTTTCTAAACGACATCTAGTGGAGTGATGCTTTACAATTCTCCCGTTTATTCATGAATTTCTTTTAGTTGATAGTCTTCGTGACCATCTCAACCTCCCAACACTGGTTTCTCGTTCAAGCCCAGTGGCACTCCTGATCCTTCTAGTCAGCTCCTGGGATTTTTTTTCTGTTGTGTAGGCATTTTCTTTTAGAACAGTGGAAAAGGTTTCACTGACGGTCTAGGGGTTTTGTTATTGTCAAAAGAATGAGAAGCAGATTCCCTTGCAGCTCAGTCTTTCTTGGTTCAGCTTTATTTCCTCCTTAGTTTGTTTTGAATTCAAAATGTGGTTTTGATCCTCTGTGAAAATTATTTTGTTGACCATTGGATATATCAACTTGAATCTAACACCTGCCTCTTGACTTCCTCAGATTGCATGAATAAACTTCTCTACCTCGTCTGCAGGAAGTACTCATTTAACAGAAGCACTTTGGTGTCTACAATTTTTAATACTTTTTCCCTTCTGGCACAGTTTTGTCAGGAGTAGCTCTTTGTTGGTATGATTGCAAATTCACAAGTTAAAAGGTCTCTGATGCTTTATTAAAGCCAGATTTGGAGCATACGCATGATGCCATCTCAGTTCATAGGTGCATAGGTAGGTACTAGGCTATTGGCCCTAGGGCCTATATAAGCCTAGCCAAATGTACCCTGGCTTTCGCCACCCAAGAAAATTATTTTCCTGTGCCACTGTCGAGCAGAGCCACAGAAGTGATCCCCGGGGTGAATTTCCTATCTCCTATCCAATCATCAAGATTTTTCTTGAGTGCTAATGAGGAGCTTTGTTTGATATAGATACGTAGTTTGTTCCAGAGTATGGGAAGTCTCTGGGACAGGAATCTATCCCTCCAGCATGTTCTGTTTATTGTGGTGACGAGGTTTAGGTCCCTAGAGCGTGTAGCTTGTAGGGATTGGGATTTCTTTAAGTGGAGCAGAGTTAATCATTCTGTGGAACACCAGTCCTGTTGCCTATTTTTACTTTTGAAAATTAAATGCATTCTTTTCCATCATTTCTGTGGTATGTGAGCTCTGCCTTCTAACTCTTTTTTGAAACTTTTTTTTTAAGACTAGTGTTCAGCCAGTCTTTTCTTCATTTCATTCTCTGATTTCTGCAATCTTATCAAGACATCTGAATATGTATTTGAGGCTTCTATTTTTTCAGCCTTTTATTTGAAATTATAATTTCTGTAGTGCCTTGCTTAAAACCTCTGGGTGCATTTAATTTTTTTCTATACATTACTGGAAGCTGTCTACTGCTCTATAGCCGAAACTTAAGCCACTTTTTACTGAACAGCTGCAAGGTTCTTCCATTCGGAACTTTTTCTACTCCTTTTCTGGTTGCTATTCTCCTACTTTCTCCAAATTTATTCTCTATTGGTAACCACATGGTCTGATTACTAGCTAGTTACTGCATTTTGCCCAAGTTCATAACTTTGACTGACTTTTTTTTTTTTTTGAACAGCTTCCTTAGTTTTCACACTAGGAAGTCTCTAATCAACCTTTTATCCTGTTCGCAGTCATCCTGGATATGGATGTTAGAGAGAATGCAGAACTATTTTTCCACAGGAAGTAGATGACTAACAAATGATTGCAAATGGGATTATTGAGTATAGCGACAAAAATAAGTGAAAATGTTTAATTTGTTTTATGTTAATTTTGGCAGTCTATATCTGCTTTAACTAAGGTCTTTTGGGCCTGCATTGATGGCTCCAGTGCATGTTTGCAGTGCATTTTGCTATTTGACTGGACTAGCTGTTGGTTTTGAACCCTGCTCTCTTTCTTGTGTAGTGTTGGAGTAGTCCTCCCATCCACCCTGTTGTAGTTGTGTTCTTAAATCCAATGTAACTGTTGTTAACTGCCCCTTATGATGGTTTGACAGCATAATTCCCTCCCTCTTCCTGTTTATTTGCACTAATAGTAAGCATGTTAATGTTTTGCAAAGTCTCTCCCCTTAAACTATTCACCAGGCAAAGAGACCTTTGATAAAATTGTTTAATATTTATTTTGTGTGTGTATGTGTGTATATATGTGTGTGTGTATATATATATATATATATATATATATATATATATATATATATATATATAAAATTTAATAGCTTACCTCATCAGCATACTCAACAGATAAGTTAGTCCCTTGTCCCAGACATCTGGAAAAAAGTATTCAGTCTCCCCTTACACAAAGGCGGCACCAACCCAAACACCACAAACATTTGACCCATAGCTATTCTCTCAACCCTCTCTAAAATACTGGAAAAATGCATCCATGCCCAACTCCTCAACCACCTGCTTGAAATCAAATTCTGTCACCCACTCAACATGGTTTCAAACCAGGGCACAGCACCACTACAGGCCTCCTCTCCTTCCTTGATACAGTTAACTGGGCATGGGATTCTGGTAAAATAATCACATCTCTTTTCCTCAACCTCTGCAAAGTTTTCAGTACCATTTCCCACACTATCCTCCTCTCTAAACTATCTACCCTCCACATTTTCCCACCTACCCTACAGTGGTTCAGTAGCTATCTCTGTGATAGGCAGCAATCCACCAAATGGCAACAGTCTTACTCTCCCTTCCTCAATACTTCCACAGGGGTACCCCAAGGCTCCATACTTGGTCCTGTCTTTTTTAGCATCTTTATTAACAACTTTCACATCACTCTCCCACAATGCTCAGTAATCCAATATGCTGATGACTCTACAATAATATGCACTTCAAATTTCAGCTCTGAACTCCAGCAGATCACCCAGAATGCACTCACCTTTACTGAATCTTGGATGCTTAATCATCTTGCCCTAAATCCAAAAAAAAAAAAAATAAACTAGTAATTTTTACCCCTAAGAAAACCACTCCCCTAGATAAAAAAAAACTTCAGTGTACAAGCCCAAGACAATACCACTATAGAAGTTGTCCCACACACTAAATTACTAGGCATTATAATAGATGAAAATCTAAACTTTGACCTACACATAAACAGTAACTTCAAAAAAACACACCAAAAGCTCTGTATGCTGTACAGGCAGCAACACTTTCTTAGCCTCTCTACTAGACAAACCCTTGCAACTACATTTTTATTACCCTCTCTCCTTTATGGTGCCCCTCTCCTCATTAATATCCAAAATTCTACAAAATCCAAACTTGATATGTGTTGCAATGGAATAGCCAAATTTGCCACCAAGGCCATATTCTCATCCCACCACTGTAACTCACTGAAACAATTAGGCTGGTTGAAACTCCCCCACCATCTCTCATTCACCTATCTAACTACAGCACACAAAATAATCTACAGACCCACAGATCGCCCTGCTCTCTCAACTCTACTTGCCAAATACCAACCCAGTAGACAATTAAGATCTGAAAATCATCTACTTCTAAAAGTAGAAAAGCCCACCTTACCGGCTGGTCAACTGCTTTACTCCTTCACCGTCACCAAACTGTAGAACTCGCTTCCTCCTCCTATAAGAAACACGGGCAGCACCACTACCTTCAAACAAATACTGAAAAATCATCTTGACTCTTCCTGGCTATGGACCTGCTCTATAACCTAACCTCTTCCTTCTCCTTATATTATAACTAAATTCCTATGATTTTTATTATTAGTGACTGATACTTTCTTCATATTTATTTTTTTTTTTCTTTCATCACTTATTGATAATGGTACAATAATGCTGATTAATTTATCTCTGTTCTTACCACTCTGAATTCATCTGGCAGCCAATTAAATTTCTGTTTTTATGTATATATTCTGTATATGTTACTGTAATCAAGCCAACTAAATTCCCGACTTATGTATATATTCTGTATATGTTACTATAACCACTATGTGTAACACTGTTTCTACTTCTGTACCAATTAATGTTTAATTTTTTTTCTGCATCTATGTTCTTGTCGGAGCTTTTCTCCCTGGGCCTCCACTGAAAATGGACTCTTTTAGGCCCAGTGGACTTTCCCCATAAACAAATTTAATAAATAAATAGAGTGTATATTGATGCAGCTTGCACTGCTTTTAGTGCTAAAATAATGATAAATTTAGTTGGGTTTAAATTTGTGAGGCACCTTACACTGCCCTATATAGTCGCAGATACTTTGAGTTAAGTATTTTCCTGGTAAAAGACTACCTCAGAAATTCCCCAGTACCTAGTTGTGCAAAGAGCTACTGGTTTTTGCATTGTGGAGGACAGTCCTACAAATATAAATAATAACCTTGTAGCTAGACAGTAACCCCTTTTGTGCCATCCACAAGTAATAAAGCACAACAATAGATTTGCACTTTACTGCTGTCTCTGCAGCCAGCTTGGTGGATTTGGATATCCCAAGTAAATGTAGCAGTTGTCTCATGCTTACTGGTGGCGACTTAATTGTAAAACAAACTGATACGGTATATGAGAGGTGTAATTACATAATGTCACTGGAGTCAAGACTCTCGCCAGCGCTAACACCGCCAAACAGGTTGTCAGTAGCACACCCACTTCACATAGTATGGACCACAGATATAGATCCACATATACTGAGGCTCTTTAATCTTCCAAAACCTCAAAGTCCTCTCAGACATGTCGCACAAAATAAGTATCCTTAGCAACCTCTGGAGTGCTCTGTTAAGGCAACATGCACCAAGACACACACTGATTATACATGGTGTCGCAGCTTATAAGCCCATAAGACAAATCTCCACACAACACAATATTTTAGTCATAGGGAGATTCTCTTGTAAGATGCCCCTGTCACCAGGTGGAGCAAGGAGAGGGTCACAGGCAGCTGCCTGTCAAGGACCAGGATCTGCTAGATCACACATGCACTCAAGTCATACCACAAGTAACAATATGACTTCATCATAGTAAATGGCCCCAGACATAACCTCCTTGGGCTACAGAGAGAGAGAGACATGATAGAGCTCTTGAAATATTTATCTCAGATTGGTATGAACCTAGCATTTAGGAACACTTCCCCTTCTCCAAGGGTGCCACAGTACCAACAGAAGATAACGGACAGTTTTTGGTGTCTCTCCAAGGGAGGTACAGTATTTGTTTGCTTGGACAGGTATGTTAGAGAGAAGATGCTGCTTTGCCAGGATTGGCATCACCTGCCCCCCATTAGGTTTTCAAATATTGGCTAAAACCTTGCCAAACCCAGAATGCCTTTTTTAGACAGTGCCAAACTGACAAATCTTCTGATATTGCAAACCAACCCTAGAAAACTAAAGGTATTACTGCACATTGCTGGAAGTCTAAACTTGGAAACTCCACCCCCTGCAAGCTCTCCTCATGGTGGAGAACATAGACATCTATGCAGTTACCCAGGTTTGGTTCACTACCACAGAGAGCACCTCTGTAGTGCAAAGCTGTAATGCCTTCCATGCATTTAGACCACCTACTACACAGAGTTTAAAGGTGGCTGAGGCATAATTTACATCAAATATGAACACATTGCAAGGCTGGCCAAACAGTATGGCACAATGGAGCTTCTTCACATCCAACTTACTATAAGATGTCCTATTCATATGCTGCTGAATCCATAACATGAGGAAATCTGCCTCTGACTGACTCGTACGTCTGGCCATTCTACAAAAGATAAATGCTACTGTTTAGGTACATGCAACAGCCTGCATCACTCAGCGCACGTCAGCCATAAACGGACGTCACGTAGGAAATGGACATCAGCACGCACCTACAGCAGAACTTCTCTGCCGCCTGTGTGACTGCCAGCTCTAGTCGTCACTTGCTTGGTATAGTGACTTCATGCTTGTTCATGTTCAGATAAGTACCCCATAGGGGGGTTTGTTACTTTCTTGCTACTGTGTTGTAAGTTAATGTCCGGTAGAAAGGGCAAGTGTCGGTGTTGAAGGGAGATTCCACATAAAGACTCACAGGAGCTCTGCCTATTCTTGCTCTGCCAAGACCACGACCATACCACTTGTGAGATCTGTCAAGCATTTGTACCTAAAATTCTTAGGAGCTATCTAGCCACTCTAAAACTTTACCTAGAGAATCCGTGTTTGAAATACTTAGCTAAAGACATGGACCCAACATTGGGAGCTTCAGAGGAGCCACCCACAAAAAAAGCCCAAAATGTCTAGGCCTGATCTTATGACTGCGCACTCTTAATTCATACTATACCTCTTGAGGCTGGTGAAGGCCCGGAGTCCAAGTCGTAATCTGCGCACCTTCCACTGATGGGTACCCCGGGGGGGTAGCCATTATGGAGGCCGCCAGCACATCCCAGAAGGGAGTCTCAGGCGACTGACTCAAGCACCAAGGGAGAACCAAGGCTCATCTCTGAGCGCCCATGTGGGGTTTCCCAAATCGTTCGGGTGGGCATTAATTTGGACATCACAGAATGTCCTCTGGCCCTCCTTTTAAGTGAATCTCAGACACTTCAGTGTCGGACACTCCCAAAAAGAAGATGCAGAAAATAAAACGTACTGCTCCTTCTCAGCCGACTGTACTATCGGACCAAACCCCTGATTGGCAGGCCTTAACCCAAGGTGTGCTTAATTCCTTCTTAGCCTTACATCAGGCCTCTGCTCGTGCCCAGGCCCCTTCAATCTCCACTCTAAAGAGTGAAGTATTGCCTGGTATTTCCCCTGAGGAAGATGATTCTTCAGGGGATGAATCCCTGACTTACACTTCCCAAATTGCATCTCCTCTGGGGTATGCTTCCCCAGAGGAGGAGTGAAATGAAACTGAATCCCCTGGGGAAGACATTACATTTGGATAGACTATAGTTCAAATGAAAGACTTTTTTAAATGGGACTGCAGTCAGGTCACTGAGACCCAACAGAGATATTATGTCCTCTTGCAAATGGAGTCCCCAAACAGTCTGCAGATGTCCTTCAAGGATGCATCTGCAGTCCTTACAAATGGGTTGTCCTGTCGTCAGGCAGCCCTTCGGTCGGCCGGATTCCAAAGTCTGGGTCTGGCCTCGGCTGGTGTCGCACTTCACCCGATGTCATAGCTGCAGTTCTTTGGGTATAAAGGCATCAGCCGACGCCATTTTCCCCAGTCTTTCTTGCCGCGTGGCGCCCGAAGCAGAAGCTGTTCGCAAGTGCCGGTCGGTCAGATCCAGAGATTACTACTACCGAATACTACTTCGAAGACTTCTAAAAAGCTAAGTACCCCGTTGGGGACTCTTTCTTGCCTCAGCCGATGTCAGAAAAAGTGAATAACTGTTTAACTTGTGGGAAACAAATACCTCATAAAGATTTCCACTCTTACTGCTTACCTTGTTTAGGCCCAGACCACGACGTAGCAGCTTGTCTAGCCTGTGCTTCTTTCAACCGACGGACGCTTAGACGTCGGTCGGAGTTTGCTGAACAGTTTTTCGGCTCAGATTTTGCGTACATAATGCCGTCGGATCCTCCGACTTCTCAAGTTAAGAAACGCAAAGAAAAGGACCGACACTCGCGGTCTGCGGTTTCGGCCGAAACCACGGTTAAGCAAACCGCGAGTGTCTCGGTTTCGGCCGAAACCGAGCAAACGGTTCTATCTTCAGCCGAATCCATGACTACTTCCAAGGCCCCTTCTACCCTGGTTGAATCAGCCTCTGAAGTTCTACCTGCTACTGTGGTTTCACAAGAATTATCGGACACCATCCCTTTGGATGTTTCTACCCCTGCACGTGGTGCTGCTAGGCCGCCTGCAGCCATGTCTATAAAGGCCTTTGCCAGGGCTAAAGCAGCCAAAACTTCTAGGTCTGTGCCTGTTAAGCCCCCCTCTCACAGGCCCAGTTCCAGTTCCCAAATGCTTACTCTGGCAGAGGATCTCATCTCTTTAATAAGGGGATCCCAATCTCACCCAGACAGGGCCTCTCAACCTCCAGAAAAGAGACCTAGAGCAGAGCCTCCTGAGCCAGTGTCCTCAGATGATTCTTCTGATGATACAGACAATACAGACCATCCAGAGGCTCCTTTTTCTGCTTATGAAGATTCCGATGCTGAGGAATCGATTCCTTCTGCCTCTCCACCAGAGGAATTTTCCTTTGGGGAAACTTTACATGCCATGAGAGAGCAATTCCAATGGCAGGGACAAGATTTCTCAGATTCAAGGAAAAGGCTTAGGACATTTTTGCATTTACCACAACATAGGCCTTTAGCTATACCTCCAGTTCTTCCTGTTGTGGATGATGCATTTAATGATGCTTGCACTGCTCCTGATACTTTACCTCCAGCCCCTGCTAAGCCCGATAGGTTCTACAGGGTCCCGGACACTCATCACCATTTATACAAGGCTCCTTTTGCAGATCCCGAGACTATCTCCCAGGGGCCTAAGGCAGTAGCTACGACCTCAGTTAAAAACCCTCTCCCTTCTGAAAGGGAATCCAGGTCCTTAGAGAGATGGGGTAAAAAAGTATACACCTCTGCTACTCTCTCAGCTAGGGCATTGAACTGTCAGTTTCATATGATCCAATACCAGGAGTTTATGCTTGATCAGTTAACTAAGAAACTGTCCTCTGATGATTCTTTAGATAAGAAATATGTTCTAGAAATGGTGCATAACATTCAGCAGGTTAGTAACCATTCCTTAAAATGTGGCTATGATGCACTGGAGGCTTCATTTAGATCAGCCATGACTGGCACAGTTATAAGAAGGCATGCATGGTTGAAAGAACAGGTCTTGCCGGATCATGTTAAAGCAAAACTATTAGATGCTCCTATGGATAAGGTCAGTTTATTTGGTTCTCCTGCTCAACAGGTACTGAAGAAAATGGAAGAGAAGGCAAAATCTGTACAAACAGTGAAAGATTTCTTACAGGTTCAGCCTCCAAGGTTTAGCAGGAACTGGCCTTCCAAAAATTGGTCCTTTCCAGACTCCTCTAAAACTCAGAGAGGCAGGAATAGGCGTTCAAGAGGCAGAAATCAATCCAGAGGAGGTGCCTACAGGGGACGCCAGTGGCAAGGTAACAACCAACGAGGCACAGACACAACTACTACCACTGCAACAGGACAATCACAGTGACTTGGCTCTGGCACCGCCTACCAGGGAACAAATAGCAGCACCCTTAGGCGGAAAGTTAGCCTTATTTTCAAAAAAACTGGCACTATATCACAAGAGACAAGTGGATTTTGCAAACTATAGACCAAGGCTACAGGTTTCATTTCCACACTTTACCAGGAAAAGAGGAATGCCAAACCTACCACCAAATCAAAAGACAGAAGCTCTAAAACAAATAGCTCAATTAGCAAAGATGAGAGCTGTGGAAAGGGTACCATCTATGGAACAAGGCAAGGATTTTACTCCAGACTATTCCTGGTACCAAGAAAAGAAAAATTGGAGGCCTATTCTCGACTTGTCCGCTTTAAACACATTCATCATTGTTCCAAAATTCAAAATGCTGACCCTACAGCAACTTCTTCCCATGCTGGGCAAGGAGTATTGGCTGGTAACTCTAGATCTCAAGGAGGCATACCTGCACGTCCCCATACGACCAAATTGCAGAAGATACCTCAGATTTCTTGCAGGATCAGAGCATTATCAATTCTCAGCATTGCCCTTTGGCTTATCTACTGCACCCAGAGTGTTCAAGAAATGCCTGGCATCAGTAATCGCTCACTGCAGGCTTCAGGGAATCCAAATATATCCATACCTGGACGACTGCCTGATACAAGCGGACAACAAAAACAAGCTAACAGAAGACTTACAAAGAGTCATTTGCTTACTACAAGCCCTGGGATACACAGTCAATATAAAAAAGTCAAGACTGATACCATCCCAAAGAATGGTGCAGAATTGGACACAGTAAAACAGATGGCATTCCTAACTGCAGAAAAACAAGAACAACTTCCTCTCTACTTCTTGGCATTAACAAAGCAGAACAAACTAACAGCAAGGAAAGTACTGCAGGCCTTGGGCTTCATGGCATCCTGCATAATCCTGGTCCCCCATGCCAGACTGCATATGAGAAAACTACAGTGGTACCTAAAGAATTTATGGTCTCAACACAGGCACAGCTTAGAAACCGAAATACCACTAATTCCATGCCTGAAACAAAGTTCCTATGGTGGGCTCAGGCATGCCAGTCAAACCCAGGTTTGCCCTTCCACAGCATTCAACCAAGCCAAACCTCTCAGACCTCGGTTGGGGGGCCCACATGCTGGACAAGTGCATACAAGGCTTATGGACTCCAGATCAGCTGCACCTGCACATAAATCAAAAAGAAATGCTGGCAGTAAAACTAGCAATCCAGAATTTCAGACCATTCCTCCAAGAAGGCCGGTTGATGATAAGGACAGACAACACCACAGTCATGTGGTACATCAACAAACAGGGAGGCACTCATTCATACCCTCTATGCCGGATGGCACTGGACCTATGGAATATGGCTCTGAGTTACAACATTCAGTTACAAGCAATTTTTGTACCGGAAAAGAAAACATCCTAGCAGACATATTAAGCAGAACTACCTCGGATGCTCACGAATGGATGCTACACCCGGACATCTTCAAGGTCATCACAAAGAAATGGGGACTGCCACAAATAGACCTATTCGCATCCCCACTCAATCACCAGCTCAAGAAATTCTGCACAAGGACGTACCACCCACTTGCTTGGAAGGTGGACTCTCTATCCTTCAGTTGGAAAGGCCTGACAGCATATGCATTCCCACCTCTTCCTTTGATGCACAAGGTGCTATTGAAAATCAAAGAGGAACGTCCAAGGATAATTCTGATAGCTCCAGATTGGCCAAGACAGCATTGGTACCCATTACTGAGGAGCATGTCTCGGGGACAAATGTGGACACTACCCCTGATCCCATTGCTGTTAACACAGAACGGCTACAACACCCTGCATCCAAATCTGAAAACTCTGCAACTGACTGCCTGGAACATTACATAAGAGCAACTAACCCAGATTTATCCCAAAGGGTGAAAGACATTATCCTTGAGGCCCGCAGACCCTCAACAAGAAGGAACTATGCAGGAAAATGGAAAAGGTTTCTCATTTGGAGTACCGAGAGGGGCAAAGATGTGTCAAAGGTAGACATTGCCAACATCCTGGAGTATTTGGCAGAGCTTTTCCATACAGGCCTGTCCTATTCCTCCATCAAGATACATGCATCAGCTATTTCTTTTCGCATCCTCTACTCAGGCAGTTTCTGAGAGGAATTAAGAATGTAAAACCTCCTAGGAAACCACCATTACCAGCATGGGACTTGAACTTTGTGCTAGAAAAATTGACACTCCCCCCTTTCGAACCAGCAGCAACAGCAGATCTTCAACACCTATCCTGGAAAACTGCTTTCCTGCTGGCAGTTACCTCAGCAAGAAGGGTTTCTGAGCTACAGGCTTTAATGGCAGTACAACCCTTCCTAATCTTCCATCAAGATAGAGTGTCCATGAGAACTAATCCTACATTTATGCCTAAGGTGGTATCCAGAGTGTCTTTAAACCAGGCAATCCACCTACCTACCTTCTTCCCCAATCCACAGGACAGGGGGGAAAGACTGCTGCATACTTTGGATGTACATAGACAGTTACGCTACAACCTGGACAGAACCAAGGGCAATAGAAAAACTGACCAGCTTCTGGTAGCATATGCAACAGGAAGGGAAGGAAAAGCAATTTCCAAACAGACAATCTCCAAGTGGATAGGAAATTGCATTAGATTCTGTTACTCCTACCATGGAAAGCAAATTCCACAGAACATAAGGCCTCATTCTACAAGGGCTACAGCCACTACCACAGCTTTCTTACGAGGAGTGGCTACCAAGGACATTATAGAGGCTGCTACTTGGACCTCCGTGCATACATTTGCCAAGCATTATAACTTACCTTTATACTCTAGATCCCGAGCAGGGTTTGCCACTGCTGTTTTGCAAGGGATCCTAACTACACCATAATTTCTTCTTCCTCCTCCCCTAGTTTGGCTATGGTATTCTACCCATTTGTAAGGACTGCAGATGCATCCTTGAAGGACATAGTACAGTTTTGTACCTACCATAAATGTAGATGTCCGAACAGGATTGCATCTGCAGTCAGGATTACCCACCCTCCTTCCCCTCTGTGGTATTCCTAGGGTATTTGCCCACCTAATAGCTAGCTGGGGGGGGGATCTCTTATGGTGTATTTGTTTATATATGTACATACATGATTATTTTTGTGTTTGCCTTCTACTATTTGGAAACATTGGCATTTATCCAAAATTTAGCTATCCAAGAGGGCAACTGGCATCTGGGGCAAGAAACACTGAGGAAAATGGCGTCGGCTGATGCCTTTATACCCGAAGAACTGCAGCTATGACGTCGGGTGAAGTGCGACACCAGCCGAGGCCAGACCCAGACTTTGGAATCCGGCCGACCGAAGGGCTGCCTGACGACAGGACAACCCATTTGTAAGGACTGCAGATGCAATCCTGTTCGGACATCTACATTTATGCTAGGTACAAAACTGTACTTTCCTGCTGTTCATCCTGCATTTTTGGATGCCTTCCTGGCTGCTTCAAAGGCCCTTGATTCCCAACCGCCTGCATGCACCCAAGCGTCCAGACAGATTTTTTAAAGTCCAAAAAAAGAAAAAGTAGGTAGTGTCACCAAAGGCAGAGCACATCAAAGTACAAAATTCAGAGAGAGAACAGTTTACTGGCCAACGTCTAGGATTTGAAAAAGGTATTACACTGAAAGTGCTTATTGGGTTATGAGCCAGTGTGTTTTATTTTATCATAGTTTTATTTTTATTAAAAGTTTTCAAGTTTTTAGCAGGATTGGTGGCAGAACCGTTCTTTCTCTAGATTTTATAAAGTCCCGGAAGATGCCAAATTTCTCTTCAAGGCCCGTTCTGCAAATCCAACTATTTCTGTGTCTGCAGATAAAACATCTAAGCTTCTTCCTTCCATTTCCTTACTCCCTTTGGTTAAGAAAAGAAGAAGAATAATGGAAAGATTGGGCAAAAAAGTCTATACCTTTGCCACCTTATCTGTGAGAGCCATAAAATACTACTTGGCCGGCCTCACGGATGTCATTAACCAACTGGGTGACCTACCAGATTCCCCCTATAAAGCTAAGATCAGTAGCCTACATTTAAGAGAGAAAGAAGGTCCCTGGAGGCCTATATTGGATCTGTCCCATCTGAATACCTTTCTCAAGGTCCCCTCCTTCCAGATGCTTACCCTTCCTATTCTCTTTCCCCTGATCTTCCTCAGGCCTTCATGGTGTCCTTAGATATAAAGGATGCCTACCTGCACATACCTATCCATTCACTTTTCAGGAAATTCCTTCATTTCTCAGTGGATTCTGCACATTTTCAGTTCTGTACTTTGCCATTTGGTCTCTCTCCAGCCCCAAGAGTGTTCACAAAGTGTCTAGCCTCAGTCATTGCCTTTGCCAGAACGCAGGGGATCCAATTCTTCCCTTATCTGGATGATATCCTTATCCAGGCATCATCCCCACAGATGATCCAACAGCACCTGGACTATGCCATCTCCCTTCTGAGACTCACAGGGCAAATGATGCCCTGACTTCCTCCAGACAAGATTCTTTCCCTCACCTCTTATTTCCAGGGAATTCTTTCTCTACAAACCCTGTCGGCCAGGCAGTTTCTGAGGCTCCTGGGATTCATGGCCTCCACCATTCCCATGGTACCCTTAGCAAGGCTACACGAGGAAATTTCAATGGTACTTAAGGACAGTCTAGAAACAACACCTGCATCCTGTGGAGTTTATGGTTCCCCCTCCTTCCCTGCCTCTCCAGGGAAGCTAAAGTGGAGGATTGCCCAGATTTCTGCCAATCCAGGCCTTCCTCTACAAGCCCCCCTCACCAGGATCTGTACACAGATGCTTCAGACTCAGGTTGGGTGGCAACCTTAGGAGACTAGAGAGTGGGGAACACATGAATATCAAGGAGATGGGAGCCTTGATATTTGCCCACCAAATCTTCAAGACTAAAATCCTCCCAGGAGTGCTTAGATGGTTAATGGACAACACCACTGTGCTGTGGTACATCAACAAGCAGGGGGGAAAAAGTCCTACCTCCTGTGTAGATTGGCTCTACAGGTGTGGAAGATTGCCCATTAGAGGCAAGTATCCCTTCTAACTGTCTACATACCTTCTACTGAGAATGTGATAGTGTATGCACTAAGCAGGCCCATGGCTCAATCCCATGAGTGGATTTTAAACAGGGATGTGTTCCTGGACCTGGTCCATCGATGGGGTGTACCTCAGGTAGACCTATTTGTCTTGCCCATGAACAGACAACTCCCAGCCTACTGCACCAGGATACGCACCCCTGGCGCATGGAAGGTGTTTGCTCTTTCCTTCCCCATGGAAGGGGATGTTCACTTATGCATCCGCCTCTCCTGCAAAAGGTTCTGCTGAAGATTCAGAGAACAACCTCAAATCTTTTTGTTGACCCCCTTTTGGCCAAGGCATCTCTGGTTCCCCCTTCTACTTCATCTAGCCAAGGGCAGTCACCACATATTACCCCTCAGGATGGACCTACTCACACAGGAGAAGGAAACTCTCATACAGCCCCAAATATCCACCCTGAACCTTACACTGTGGTGATAGGGCACTGATTGCCTTTAGGCATCTTTATACCAAGGAGTTGCTTCAGGTTCTACAGGAGGCCAGAAAACCCACTACCAGAAAATTCTATCTATCCAAGTGGAAAAGCTTTTCTCATTGATGTCTAAAACAAGAACTTCAACCATTGGCTGTAGAGCCTTCAGTGGTTCTGTCTTACCTGTGTGAACTGATGAACACTGGCTTGTCATATTCTTATATTAAGGCACACCTTTCTGCCATCTCAGCACGTTTACCTCTCTACCTCTTTTGGCTTCTAGATTGGAAGTTGAGCACTTTTTAAAAGGGGGTACTACACATTATACCTCCAAGGAAGCCTATTCCCCCACCTTAGGATCTTAATTTTGTATTGGAAAAGCTGTCCTTACCTCCCTTTGAGCTAGATAAGGACTTCACTCTTCAACATTGCATGTGGAAAACTATTCTCTTGGTGGCCAATACTTCAGCCAGAATTGCAAGCCCTCATGGCCTCTTATCCTTTCACATTTTTTTCCACAAGGGTAGGGTTTGCCTATGTACTTAACTCATCCTTTACGCCCAGAGTAGTTAATGAACTTTCCTTAAATAAGGCCATCAATCTTCCTGCCTTCTTCCTGCCTGCCTTCTTCCCTTCACCACAGTCCTCCAGCGAAAGGATCCTTCACTCCTTGGATGTACATAGACAACTCCGATACTATTTGGTCAAAACCAAATCTATTTGCAAATCAGGTATGCTTTTTGTCTCGTATCACCAAAGAGCCCTGGGACACCCTGTTTCCAAGCAAACCATTTTTCATGGATCTCATAAGGTATTTCCTTTTTCTACACAGTCCAATGCAAAAGGCTCCCCTTCCCAATAAAGGCACACTCCACTAGGGCTGTGTCCTCCTCTGGTGCTTTCTTTAAAGTTTGGATACAGCTGCCATTTTAGAAGCAGCTACATGGTGATCTGTCCACACTTTCACCAAACACAAGTTAGATATCATTTCCAGGTCCAGAGCAGGATTTGCTAGGGCCATTATTCATGGCTTTGTTGAAAATGTCTCCGATGTTCTTCGTGTTTCACTGTTGCAGTCATTACATTTGGGTTATCTGCTTTCTGGTAGCCCTCGGTCGGCCTGATTAACAAAGTCTTGAATCCTGCGTCAGTTGCTGTCCCTTCTTCCATGATGTCAGGTCGTCAGAGATGTAAAACATGCAGCCAATGCCATTACATCAGTCTTTCTTGCCGTGCGGTGCCCGAAGCAGAAGCAGTTCGCAAGTGCCGGTCGGACGACTCCTGAAATTTTCGTTTTCGAGTTTCAGAACCGAAGTCTTCAACTACAGCTAAGTACCCTATTGGGGAAACTTTTTCTTGTTCCTTACCGATGTCAGTAAAAGTTAAAAATTCCATTACTTGTGAAAAGCAAATACCTCACAAAGATTTTCATTCGTACTGTATTCCTTGTCTAGGCCCTGACCACGACGTACCTTGCTGTTGGTTTTGTGCCTTATTTAATCAGCGCACTATCCGTCGGTATATTTTCGCCTCTAAATATTTCGTTTTTCGGTTTAATTATCCAGAAAGGTTAGCCGTCCGATTACCAGGATTCCGAAAAAATGCAAAGGTAAAGATAGAGACAGGCCGCCTAGGTCCAAAGCTGCCGATAACACTTCTCCTAAGCCAGTCGCCAGTACTGAGTGAGGCACTTTTGCATCCCCTGATACCCGCTACTTCTGATTCACAGGCCTCTACTGAGACCCAGTCGGAGATGCTTTAGCTGTGGAACCTGCGGATGTCTCTACCTTGGATGGGTCCGGAGCCACTGTGCAGGCACCGGCTTCTGAGGGTGTATTCAGGCCTACGGACTTGCATATTAAACCGACGCCTCCTCTTCATTTAGGCCTAAATCTCAAACCATACCTAAGAAACAGACGCCCAGGCCACATGCTCAAGCCTCTATGCCTAAAAAGCAAATGATGATAATGGCTGAAGATCTTGTAACTCTAATCAGGGGAAGCCAACCTCCCCCTTCTAAGAGACCTAGGACTGAATCTGTTTATGAATCTACTGACCATGATTCTGATTTTTCTGATGATCTGGATTTGCCCTTATCTACTTATGAAGATTCTGATGCAGAGGACTCTAGTCCCTCTGCTTCCCCTGCAGAAGACTCTGTTCCCTCTGCTTCCCCTCCAGAGGATTTTTCTTTTGTTGAAACCTTACGTACTCTTAAGGGAGCATTTCCACTGGGAAAGCAGGATTTTGCTGATTCAAAAAAAGAGGCTTATGGATTTCTTACTCCTGCCTCAGCATAGGCCTTTAGCTATACCTCCTGTACTAGGCATTGTTGGTGATGCCTTTTCGGAATCTAGTTTGGCCCCTGATTCTTTGCTTCCTGCTCCCAGAAAACCTGACAGATATTATAGGGTTCCTGATTCACACAAGTTCCTTTTTAAAAATCCTATTGCGGATCCAGAGACTATTTCACAGGGACCCAAGGGCATTAAGGCTTCTACTGCTAAAACTCCTACCCCTTCTGATAGAGACTCCATGGCACTGGATAGATGGGGTAAGAAGGTTTACAATCCTGCAACCTTGGCCATTAGGGCTTTAAACTGCCAGTTTCATATGTTAAAGTATCAGCATCATGTTATTGGATTGCTTAAGCAGAAAATGATGATGATTTCTGACTGTGCAGAAAATAAAGAATTACAGAATTTAATGCATTCTGCTGAACAGGTTGGAAAGCATACTTTGCAATGTGGATTTGATTCATTAGAGGCCTCTTGCAGGGCTGCTGTTACTGGGTCTGTGCTGAGAAGGCATGCTTGGCTTAAGGAGCAATCTTTGCCTGATCATGTTAAAGCTAAACTGTGTTGGATGCTCCCTTAAATCAGGACCGCCTGTTTGGCAACAAAGCTGAGGAAGTTCTTAAAAAGATGGAAGATAAAGCTAAATCTATGCAAACTTCAAGATTTCTTACAAGTTCAGCCTCCTAGATTTAGTAGGCACTGGCCCTCTAAGAATTGGTCCTTTCCAGCCCCTTCCAGGTTTTCTCATGCCAAACCCAGACACAACAGAAACCCCAGGTTTCAGTCCCAGGGGACACACAAGACTAAGCAGTGGGGGCTTTCTGCACCCAAATCTGGGAGTAGTAAGACTCCCCCCCTTTGGAAAACTGTGTCAATGACTCACTTTTAAAACTTCCAAGCACTTCCCAACTGAATGCTGCCTTTAGGTGGAAAGATTGGTCTGCAGGCCAAAAACTGGGAACTCATTACCCCAGGACAAATGGGTTTTAAATATAGTGTCCCAAGGATACAGGTTTCACTTCCACTCATTATCAACACCAAGTGGGTGGCCAGATCTATCCCCAAATCAGTGGGCAGAGGCCCAAGATCAAGTACTCTCTCTTAAGCATAGCGGCTATTCAGTTGGTACCAGAAGAGGAATAGGGACATGGTTTCTATTCGAGACTTTTCCTAGTGCCCAGAAAAGGCAATACATGGCGTCCTATCCTGGACTTTTCTACTCCAAAAACCTTTCTGGTAATTCCAAAATTCAAAATGCTGACTCTTCACCAGCTGCTTCTTATGCTAGGCAAAGATACATGGTTGGCAACACTAGACGCAAAAGAAGCATACCTGCACATACCTTTCAGGCAGTCTTGCAGAAGATATCTACGCTTCAAAGCAAGCTACATGCACTATCAGTTCTCTGCACTGCCCTTTGGCTTATCTACTGCACCCAGGGTATTCGCAAAGTGCCTAGCTCCAGTCATCGCATTTTGCAGGCAAAGAAATATTCAGATATACCCATTCCTGGACGATTGTCTAATTCAGGCAGAAAGCCAGAATATTCTTTTGAATTATTTGGCCTTTGTTCAAAGGGTGCTGACTTGTCTGGGGTACACCATAAATGAAAAGAAATCACACCTGGTACCCTGTCAACAAATTATATTCCTGGGAGCAAGTTTGAATACAACTTCCCAGATGGCTTTCCTCACGCCAGAGAAACTGATTCGTTTGACAACCCTACTTCAAGCAAGTGGCCACAAAAACCTAGTTATCTGCAAGGCAAATACTGTAAGTCTTGGGGTTCATGGCCTCCTGCATTCTTCTAATTCCATATGCAAGGCTGCATATGAGGAAACTACAATGGTATCTCAAAAGCCTATGGTGTCAACATTCACAGGATCTAGAAACAATGATTCCTATCATACATTGCCTATGCCTAGAGTTCCTTTGGTGGGCAGAGGCCTGCCACCAAAACAGGGGACTACCATTCGCATCTACCCCCTGGCTCCCAAACCTTACCAACAGATGCATCAGACTATGCATGGGGGGCTCACCTGGCAGGGAATTGCATTCCGGGTAAATGGAACCCAAGTCAAATGCACCTGCACATAAATCAAAAGGAAATGTTAGCTGTACAGAATGCTCCGACAGCCTTCAAAGACCACATTCTTCCAGGACAACTAATGGTAAAGATGGACAACACCACTGTCATGTGGTACATAAACAAGCAGGGGGGTACACATTCTTAGCCCCTCTGCAGACTAGCCATGGCATTGTGGAACACAGCCTTGAGTTACCAAGTAAATCTACAAGCTCAATTCCTGCCAGGAAAACTAAATACACTGGCAGATGGACTAAGTAGAAACCTCATGGACCCACATGAGTGGAAATTGGAACCAAGGATTTTCAACATGTTGCCAAGCAAATGTTGGAGCCCAGATATAGACCTGTTTGCCTCCCCCAGAACCATCAATTGGACAAATTTTGCACAAGGATTCCCCACAAGCTAGCTTGGAAAGTGGATGCTCTATCCTTCCGCTAGAAAAACCTATCAGTTTATTCCTTTTCCCCTCTGCCTCTGCTCTCCAAGGTACTAATAAAGATCAAACAGGACAAGCCAAGGACGTTTTTAATTGCACCAGATTGGCCACGCCAGCACTGGTAACCCCCTCTTGTGCAGTGTGTCACGCTTGGCCCCATGGCACCTGCCTCAGATTCCTTCCCTGTTGTCTCAGCAGGAGAACCAGATTCTGCACCCTCTGCTCCAAACCCTGAACCTAGCAGCCCGGCTAATTACCTAATCTCTCCTTTACTACCCCTCAGTAAATCAGTGATGAATATAATTTTAGAGGCTAGGAGGCCTAGTACTAGAAAATCTTATGCTGCAAAATGGAAAAGATTTTGTGCCTGGAACCAATCTCAAGGGATGAGCGCAGCAGTGCCTAATTTACCTCAGATTCTACAATATTTGACTGAGATGCTTTATAAGGGCTTGTCCTTTTCCTCTATCAAAATTCATGCCTCAGCCATTTCAGCTCATTATAGCACAGAGCCTCCCCTCTTTTCTCACCCACTGCTCAAGCAGTTCCTCAGAGGGACCAAAAATGTAAGGTCACCCAGGAGAGCTCCTACTCCAGCCTGGGACCTTAACTTTGTCTCGGAGAAACTCACTCTTCCTCCTTTCGAGCCAGCTGCTGCTGCAGATTTAAAATTCCTTTCCTGGAAAACAGCTTTCCTTTTAGCAATCACTTCTGCAAGAAGGGTATCTGAATTACAGGCCCTTATGGCAATTGAGCCTTTCATCATTTTTCATGCGGACAGGGTGTCCCTCAGAACCAATCCCTCTTTCATGCCCAAGGTGGTATCCCGTGTGGCTCTTAATCAGTCCATTCATTTGCCTACCTTCTTTCCTAACCCACAGAACAAAGGGGAACAGATACTGCACTCCTTGGATGTGCACAGACAACTTGAATTCTACTTGGACAGGACTAAACCTCAAAGGAAATCTGAACAACTGCTGGTGTCATTTGCTGCAGGGACAGAGGGGAAAGCTATTTCAAAGCAAACCATTTCAAAATGGATAGGCCACTGCATTCATGTCTGCTAATAAGCACCATGGAAAACCTATCCCACATGGCATCAGACCCCATTCAACCAGGGCTGCATCTACCTCTATAGCCTTTCTCAGGGGCATCCCTACAAGGGACATTCTAGAAACTGCTACCTGGAGTTCTGTACATAATTTAACCAAGCGTTATCATTTGCCAGTTTTCTCTAAAACCAGAGCTGGCTTTGCCACTGCAATCTTGCAGGGCCTTATAGCTGGTCCTAATTCTATTTAATTTCCTCCTCCCAACCTTAGCTTTGGGAATCTACCCAAATGTAATGACTACAACAGTGAAACACGGAGAACATAGTACAGTTGTGTACACTTAGCATAAATGTAGCTGTTCGAGTGTATTCACTGTTGCAGTCCTTGTTGCAGTCCTGGTTACCCTCCCTCCAGCCCCCTTTCTTTTGGCTATACCTCTACTCTCTCTTACTATGCTCAAAAACATTTTGGTGTATTTGCTTTTTTGTTGGCGGTATATCCTTGTATTTATAGCTTTAATTGCTTCCCATTAGGGGGGCACCTGACATCTGGGGTAAGAAAAACTGATGTAATGGCGTCAGCTGCATGTTTTATACCCCTGACGACCTGACGTCATGGAAGAAGGGACAGCAACCGATTCAGGACCCAAGACTTTGCTAATCAGACCGACGGAGGGCTACCTGCAAGCAGATAACCCAAATGTGATGACTGCAACAGTAAATACACTCAAACATCTACATTTATGGTAAGTTTACACAACTGTACTTTTTCCCCCTCTCAATCCTTAATAGCATGAGCTTTTGCATTCTCCCTTATGTTATAGATGTTCTGTGTGTTTCACTGTTGCAGTCATTACATTTGGGTTATCCTGCTGGCAGGTTGCCCTCAGTCGGCCTGAATTCCAAAGTCTTGAGTCCTGCGTCGGCTGCTGTCACCCCTTCCCTGATGTCAGGTCGTCAGGGGTATAAAAAAGCAGCCAACGCCATTTTCTTGAGTCTTTCTTGCCGTGCGGTGCCGAAGCAGAAACAGTTCACAAGTGCTGGTCGGCTGACTCCTGAGATTTTCGTGTTCAAGTTTCAGGCCCGAAGTCTTCAATAAAGCTAAGTACCCCATTGGGGAAACTTTTTTCTTGCTCCAGACCGATGTCAGAAAAAGTTAATAATTGTATTTCTTGTGGAAAGCAAATACCTCATAAGGACTTTCATTCTTATTGCATTCCTTGCCTAGGCCCCGATCACAACGTTTCTGGTTGTCGGTTTTGTGCTAGATTTAACCAACGCACTATTAAGCGTCGGTATGATTTTGCTTTAAACTATTTTGGACGCCGGTTTAATTATCCAGAAATGTCGTCCGTTAGCCATCCGACTACCGGAGTTAACAAAAAAATGCAAAGAAAAGGAGAGAGATAAACAACTGAGGTCCAAAACCAATGACGAAGCTTCTCCTAAGCCAGTCGCCGGTTCTCAATGAGGCGCTTTCGCAGCCCCTGACGCTCGCTACTTTAGAGTCGCAGGCCGCTACTGACTCCCACATGGAGTCGGCTATGCCGCTGAAAACTCAAGGCATTGGACCCTCGGACACTATTTCCTCAGATGGGTCCGGAGCCGCTGATCTGGCACCGGCATCTGAGGGTGTATTCAGACCTAAACATCTTTACATTAAACCGACTTCAGCTTCAAAGGCAAAGACTAAAGCACCTTCTAAAGCAAAGAAACAAACTCGAGCCACGTGGACAGGTCTCTATGCCCAAAAAACAGATGCTCAAAATGGCCGAAGACTTGATTACCTTGATCAGGGGTTCCCATCCCCCTCCTGATGAGGCCTAGGCAAGAGACTGACTATGAATCTTCAGATCAGGTTTCTATTTCTTCTGATTCCTCTTCTGATCAGGAATATTCTCTTCCCCCCTATGAGCATTCTGATGCTGAAGAATATACCTTCAGCTTCTCCTCCAGAGGACTATTCTTTTGGGGAAACCTTGCATACCATGAGGGAGCATTTCCACTGGGAGCACCAAGATTTTTCAGAATCTAAAAAGAGGCTCAGGGATTTCCTTTTACTACCTCAACACAGGCCTCTAGCCATTCCACCTGTGTTAGACATTGTAGATGTGTTTTCGGAGTCTAGTTTGACCCCCTCCAGCTCTTGTTAAGCCTGCCAGATATTACAGGGTTCCTGATTCTCATAAATTCCTTTTTAAAAACCCTGCTGCTGACCCATAAACTATTTCACAGGGTCCCAAAGGAGTTAAGGCTTCCAGTGCAAAAAACCCTACCCCCTCTGACAGGGATTCTAGGGCACTGGATAGATGGGGAAAAAAGGTTTACACATCTGCGACCTTGGCTTTAAGGGCTTTAAACTGTCAGTTTCATATGCTCAAATATCAGCAACATGTCATGGCATTGCTTAAACAGAAAATGTTGTAAACTCTGAATGTGCAGAAAACAAGGAAATGCAGGATTTATTGCATGCAGCTGAACAAGTTGGAAAGCATACTTTGCAATGTGGCTTTGATTCTTTAGAGGCCTCCTGCAGGGCCGCAGTTACGGGTTCTGTAATTAGAAGGCATGCTTGGTTAAAGAAACAAAATCTGCCTGATCATGTTCAATTACTAGATGCACCTTTACAGCATGATACTTTGTTTGGTGTTAAGGCAGAAGAGGTGTTAAAGAAAATGGAGGACAAAGCTAAATCTATGCAAACTGTCAAAGATGTTTTACAAGTGAAGCCACCTAGGTTCAGTAGACACTGGCCTACAAAGAATTGGTCCTTTCCTGTGTCAGACAGACCTCAAATGGTCAGATCCAGATGCCCTAGAGGCAGATCCCAGGCACAAGGTTCATACAGGTCAAAGCAATGGGGTGCTTCTACCTCCAAAAGCGGAGAAGACAAATCACAGCCATACAGGAAACACTCCCAATGACTTCCCCCTGCCGGCACCAAGCACTTATGCCCTGGCAGCACCCTTAGGGGGAAAATTAGCACTTTTTTCTTAAAACTGGCACATTATAACCCAGGACAAGTGGATTCTAAATATAGTGTCACAAGGCTACAAGTTCCACTTCCATACCCTGCCAAAGGCAAACGGCTGGCCAGATCTCCCAAAAAATCAATGGGCAGAGGTGCAAAAATAAGTCTCATCCCTCATGGACATGGGGGCCATTCAACAAGTACCAGAGCAAGAGCAGGGACAAGAGTTTTACTCAAGACTGTACTTGGTACCCAGAAAGGACTAGGCCTGGAGACCAATACTGGACCTATCTATTCTGAACAGATTCCTGGATATACCAAAATTCAAAATGTTGACTTTGCAGCAGCTTCTGCCCATGCTGGGCAAGAATGCTTGGCTTGTGACTTTAGACCTAAAAGAGGCATACCTGCATGTCCCAATCAGACAGTCATGCAGAAGATACCTCAGATTCAAGGCTGGCTCAATGCATTACCAATTCTCTGCACTGCCTTTTTGGCTTATCTACTGCACCCAGGGACTTTACAAAGTGCCTGGCACCAGCAATTGCATTCTGCAGACAGAGGAATACAAATATATCCTTACTTGGACGATTGTCAAATTCAAGCAGAGAACCAGGACATTCTTCTACAGCATCTGGCGTTTGTGAAATGACTTCTAACATGCCTAGGGTACACAGTCAACGAAAAGAAATCAAAACTAGTACCCTCTCAAGAGATAATATTCCTGGGTGCAAGCTTAAATACAAAGTACAGTTTTGTACCTACCATAAATGTAGATGTCCGAGAGGTATGCATCTGCAGTCCTAACAAATGGGTTGGCCTGGCCTCAGGCAGCCCTTCGGTCGGCCGGATTCCAAAGTCTGGGTCTGGCCTCGGCTGATGTCGCTCTTCACCCGACGTCATAGCTGCAGTTCAGCGGGTATAAAGGCATCAGCCAACGCCATTTTCCTCAGTGTTTCTTGCCCCAGATGCCAGGTGCCCTCTAGGAAGGCTAAACTTGGATAAATGAAATGTTTCCAAACAGTAGAGAGCAAATAGAAATAAACATGTATATACATATATACAAACAAATACGCCATAATAGATTCCCCCAGCTAGCTACAAGATGGGCAAATACCCTAGGAGTACCACAGAGGGGAAGGAGGGTGGGTAATCCTGACTGCAGATGCATACCTCTCGGACATCTACATTTATGGTAGGTACAAAACTGTACTATGTCCTTCAAGGATGCATCTGCAGTCCTAACAAATGGGTAGAATACCATAGCCAAACTGGGGGAGGAGGCACTAAGGAGGCACTAAGAGTTTATGGTGTAGTTAAGATCCCTTGCAAAACAGCAGTGGCAAAACCTGCTCGGGATCTAGAGTATAAAGGTAGATTATAATGCTTGGCAAATGTATGCACGGAGCTCCAAGTAGCAGCTTCTAAAATGTCTTTGGTAGCCACTCGTAAGAAAGCTGTAGTAGTGGCTGTAGCCCTTGTGGAGTGAGTTCTGATGTTTTCTGGAGTTGCCTTTCCATGAAAAGAGTAACAAAATCTAATGCAATTTCCTATCCATTTTGAGATTGTTTTGAAATTGCTTTTCCTTCCATTCCTGTTGCATATGCTACCAGAAGCTGGTCAGTTTTTCTATTGTTCTTAGTTCTGTCCAGGTAGTAGCGCAATTGTCTGTGTACATCCAAGGTATGTAGCAATCTTTCCCCCCTGTTCTGTGGGTTGGGGAAGAATGTTGGTAGGTGTATTGCTTGGTTTAATGATACCCTGGAGACCACCTTTGGCATAAAGGTAGGATTAGTTCTCATGGACACTCTATCCTGATGGAAGATAAGGAAGGGCTGTACTGCCATTAGTGCCTGTAATTCAGAAACCCTTCTAGCTGAAGTGATTGCAAGCAGGAATGCAGTCTTCCAAGATAAGTACTGTAATTCTGCTGTTGCTGCTAGTTCAAAGGGAAGTGTCAACTTTTCTAACACAAAGTTCAAGTCCCATGTAGGCAATGGTGGTTTCCTTGGTGGCTTTACATTTTTAATTCCTCTGAGAAACTGCCTGAGTAGAGGTTGAGAAAAGACTGGAGGATCCATGTTGTATTCTGCTGAAATTGCTGATGCATGAATCTTAATGGAGGAGTAAGACAGACCATTGTGGAAAAGCTCTGCTAAGTATTCCAGGATGTTAGCTATGTTTGCCACTGATGCATCTACTCCTTTTGTTGCACTCCAAATGAGATATCTTTTCCATTTTGCTGAATAAGTTTTCCTTGTTGAGGGTCTGCGAGCCTCCAAGATAATGTCTTTAACCCTCTGAGATAAATCTGGGTTATTTCTCCTTAAGGTAATGTTCCAAGCAGCTAGCTGCAGTGTTTTCAAGTTTGGATGCAGGATTTTGAAGTTGTTCTGTGTTAGCAGTAGAGGTAGTAGGGGGAGAGGCCATGCGTGTTCCCGGGACATACTCCTCAGTAGCGGGTACCAATGTTGCCTCGGCCAATCTGGAGCTATCAAGATGATCCTCGGGTGATCATCTTTGATCTTCAGTAGCACTTTGTGCATCAAAGGAAGAGGTGGGAATGCATATGCTGTCAGGTTTTCCCAACTGAAGGATAGGGAGTCCACCTTCCAAGCAAGTGGGTGGTATGTCCTTGTGCAGAATTTTTTCAATTGGTGGTTGTGTGGGGATGCGAACAGGTCTATTTCTGGCAGTCCCCATTTCCTTGTGATGGTTTTGAAGATGTCTGGATGCAGCATCCATTCGTGGGCATCCGTGGTGGTTCTGCTTAAGATGTCTGTTAGAATATTTTCTTTTCCTGGCACAAATATGGCTTGGAGCTGAATGTTGAGGCTCAGGGCCACATTCCAGAGGTCCATTGCCATCCGGCATAGAGGATATGAATGTGTGCCTCCCTGTTTGTTGATATACCACATAACTGTGGTGTTGTCCGTCCTTATCAGCAAATGACCCTGTTGAAGAAATGGTCTGAATGTCTGAATTGCCTGATGTTAAGTTGTCAATCTCGCCTTCATTCTTGCTTGATGGGTTCGGAGCCGATCCCTCGGCTCCGACTCGGCACTTGCTTTAGCTCGAGAACTCCTTTTACCAGCTCGAGGCAGCCCCATATCCCATGATGCAAGGCAGGAAGTACCCAGATCTCGTTTGCCGCTTCGCTTGGGAGGTCTTCTCTTTACCAGCTCCTGGTAAGTAGTTCACATTTGTGATATTTAAGCCCCTTCTTTTAGTTAAAACTAATTTTTTGATAGTTTAATTTTATTTTTAACCTTTTCTGACAGAAATCCCTGTCTCTTTTAATTTTTTTTAGTCAGTCAATTTTCCCTATCCCATCCCCCCCCCCTGTTAGGGTGTGTGTGTGTTGGTGTTTTTTACTAAATACCTCTTGGTATTAGTTTAATTTATTTTGACTGGTGTGTGTGTGTGTTGTGTTTAGGCACCATGTCTAAGGAGAGGGTTTCAGGTTTTAAGAAGTGTGACTCGTGCTGTCAGAAGATGTCTCTGACAGACGGTCACACTTCTTGCCTGTACTGTTTGGGCCCTCTTCACCTGCAGGACTCCTGTGCTATTTGTCACTCCTTCAGCCAGAGAGTCCTGCAGGAGAGACGCAATAAGTTGATTCTCAGGGGTCTGCTTAAGCCGGAGGGCTCTCCGGCTAAGTCGGCTCCACAAAAATCAACCAAAACTGCCAAGGCCCAGGCTTCTGTTTCTAAGCCTGCGGCCTCGGCTCCGACCGTATAGAGTCGAGATCGGCTCCGGCTGGAGCCGATTCTGGATCCACAAAGCTTTCGGCGCCGATGGCTATCGGTGCCGAATCTGCTTTGACCACTGTGGTGTCGGCTCCGATCGGCTCCGACACCCACGCAGACGGCATCGTGTCGGCTCCGATCGGCTCCGACACCCATGTGGCACAGGCATCGGTGTCGGCTCCGATCGGCTCCGACACCCATGTGGCACAGGCATCGGTGTCGGCTCGATCGGCTCCGACACCGTTTTCAGTAGCTGTATCGGCTCCGGCTGGAGCCGATACATCGAACGTTCTGCCGGCTCCGAAATCGGTGCCGACAGGATCAGTAGTATCGGCTCCGATGGCCCATTCCAGGAAGAGGTCGAGGTCTCCTTCCTTGGAGCCGATACTTTCGGCTTCGCCTCTTCTATCGGAACGGAGCCATCGGAGCCGATCTTCAAGGTCATCCAGGTTGTCAGATCATGACCTAGAGAGAGTGGTCAGTAGATTGCTCAAGTCACAGGTACTGGCCCAAATGCTACACAGTCCGTCTCAGCAGGCGACTGTTGGTCCACACCCGTTACAGTTCCTCCTTCGACTCTACCCCAGAGTTTGGAGTTGGAGTCTTCGGGCATGGTTACTGCTACGGCTGGAGGACGGATACCTCCTTCTGTCCCTACTCTTATCTCCTCTTCCTTAGAGGGATTCGGTGGTCGGGCTTCCATGGTCTCCTCCGAGGGGTGAGTGGCATTGGACCCTTGTCCCAGCCCGCTCTTCCCCTTGCAGCCTCGGCCTTGGTGACCTCGGCTCCGACATCTGCCTCGAGGCTTCCCTTCGGTGGCCCCTGGAGTTCCTAGCTCTTGGAGCGGGTTCTCTCGGACCTGCCTGGGAGGGGAGCATTCGAGGTGATGAAGAGTGTACTGGCCACTGGTATCAGTCAGCAGTCTCTTCCGTAGCTCCTCCCTCTATTGTACCTGTTGACATCTCTGCCACTTCTCTTGCTACAGGACGCAGAGATCCTCCGCCTCAGGTTTCCCCATTGGGAATTTCCCCTCTTCCGAGGATTCTCCTGATGTTTGGAGATCCTCCTAGGAAGAGGACTTGTAAGAGGAAGCATGTAGACTCCCCTGAGTCTGTCACTTGGATACTGACTTTGATGAGTCAGAGGGATCCCTAGATCCCCTCTGAGGATGTCTCCTTCTCAGACATCCTAGAACTTCTGAAACAGAGGGAAACTGGCCCACCAACAATCCCTCTGAGGATGAGTCAGTATACCTAGGGTCGTTTGAATCTCGGCCCTCCACCTCCTGGGTGTCTCCGCCTTCGACCCCTTATGCAGGTTATTGCACGAAGGCGTGGACAGCTCCTGACTCTGTAGAGCCAGTCCCTAGGAGGCCTTCTAAATTTATCACTGCCCCTAGTGACAAACAATTCCTTACCAAGGGTGTCCCCGCTGATGCCATGGTGGTGGCTGCGGCCACCAAAAAGGAACTTGCAGATCCTTCCGTGCCCGTCCATCCTCCTAATAAGGACTCTAGGACCATGGATAGGTACGGCAAGCGGATGTTTTCCTCAGCGACCTTTGCTATGCGTTAGCTGAATTATCTTTGTCACTTCACCAGACTCCAGAGAGATATCCTGAAGGAGCTGGGAGAAGTAGTTCAGGATCCTACAGCTGCAGGGGCCCAAGAAAAAATTGCTTCGCAGCTAGGAACCCTCAATTCCATTGCTAACTCCTCCATGCGGCTGATATCTTATGCTGCGGATGGAGCGAGTAGAGCCGCAGGCACAGGTGTGGCTCTTAGACGCCAAGCCTGGATGCGGCTATGTGATTTTGCGGATCCTTTAAGGCGTCCTTCACAAATTCTCCCTTTGATGGGTCAGCTTTGTTTGGCCCTCAGGTGAAGGAGACCTTGACCAGGTGTGAGCAGGACGGCAAGACTCTTTCTGCTGTTGGAGTCCGTTTTCCACCCCTTCTAGGCCTTATCCCAAAGGACAGAAGGGTGGGAAGATGTGGTTCCGTAAATCCCAAGGAGTCATGCCGATTCACGTGGTCAGTTTACCCCTAGAGGCAGAGGGGTAACAACAACAGACGCTCTAGAGGCAGAGGGGTCCAAGAACCAGGGCAACAGGGAGTCTCTTCCTGAGAAGCCCTTTCAGCATCCCTGAGGTGTTGCCCGGCTGTCCGTCCTTGGAGGCAGTCGGGAAGATTATCACTGTACCCAGAAGCCTGGCATTCCCTCACTCAAGACAGATGGGTACAGTCGATCATATCCAAGGGTTACATAATTCCTTTCGAGGAAAGTCCCTTCCCTCAAGTTCCCTTCCAGATGTACCACCCGGTCTAAGGGACATTGCAGAGTTAGAAATCAAAACTACTGCAAAAAGAGCCATTCAGCCAGTTACAATAGACCATTCAGAGCCGGAATCTACTCAAGGTTCTTTTTGGTCCCCAAAGACGGGAGACTGGAGACCAATATTGGATCTCAGCAGACTCAACAAGTCTGTCAGGAAGACAAGATTCGAATGGTCACTCTTCAGTCAATTCTGCCCTTCTTACAGAAGGACAACTGGATGTGCTCAATAGATCTTCAGGATGCGTACTATCACATCAAAATTCACAGACGCTCCAGGAGATTTCTCCGCTCGGCTGGGGTCCAGTCATTTCCAGTTCAGAGCCCTGCCCTTTGGTCTCACTACAGCCCCAGAGTGTTCACCAAATGCATGGCAGTGGTCACGGCTCACCTGAGACGTCAAGGATTCCAGGTGTTTCCGATCTCGACGACTGGCTCCTGTCAGCCACCACCAGGCATCAGCTTATACAAGCCAGGGATTACACAATTGACCTTTGTTCTCATTTGGGCATCTCAGTCAACTTGAAAAGTCATCCTTATCGCCCTGCCAGTCTATTACCTTCATAGGCGCAAACTTAAACACTGTTCGGATGTCAGCTACCCTTACAGAACAAAGAGTTTCAGACATTCAGACTCATGTCAGGATCATTCTGGCCAGCAAGAAGGTACAGGCCAGAATGGTTCTAAAGGTATTAGGTCTCATGGCTGCGGCCATCACTCTTCTTCCCTGGCTCGATTCTACATGCGCCTCCTTCAGTGGATGCTGTTCACACAGTGGTCATACCAGCAACTCCCAATGCGTCACCAGATTCTGGTGACACAAACATGCAAAGAACATCTTGCTTGGTGGATCACATCCTCTCAGGTTCACCAAGGCAGGTGCTTTGTACCTCCGTCCCCGATAGCCACTGTCACCACGGATGCCTCCCTGATCGGGTGGGGGGGGTCATTATCAGGGCAGGATGGTTCATGGGACGTGGCAACCGTTCGAGTACCATCTGCACATAAATGTCCTGGAGATGAGAGCAGTGCTTTTAACGTTGCAAGCCCTCAACGACTTTCTTCCCGTAGGGACAATTGCAGTCCTCACAGACAACATGTCTGTAGTTTGGTATATCAACAAACAGGGCGGAACCAAGTCCTACCCATTGTGTCGAGAAGCGCTCAGACTATGGCAATGGGCGATCTCCTCTCATCGGTTTCTGGTAGCAACGCATATCCCTGGGAAAACCAACATTATAGCGGACAGATTGAGCAGAGCTATTCTCATGCCTCACGAGTGGTCTCTCAAGCAATCCATAGCAGAAGAGATTTTTCTGGAATGGGGTCGTCCATGTTGCGATCTTTTTGCTACTCCCTAAAACAGCAAATGTCCAGACTTCTTCAGCCTCTTCCCTCTATCAGGCCATCCCCCCAGAGACGCTCTGACCCAGGATTGGCCCCAGGGACTTCTTTATGCCTTCCTCCATTTCCTCTGATCCCTCAGGTGATCCAGAAAGCTATCGTTTTGAGAGCCAAATTGATTCTCATTGCCCCTTACTGGCCTCGACAAGTTTGGTTCCCGTTCCTCCATCGTCACCTTTTGGTGCAGCCGTGGCATCTGGACCCAGTGCCAGATCTACTGATTCACCAATCCGGTCAGCTGCACCGGTCAATCCATTCTCTCAACCTCACAGCATGGTTGCTCCACTTCCTTCCTTAGCCAGGCTTCCTTTGATCTCTAACCCAGTTAGAGATATCATAGTAACTTCACTAAAATCCTCTACCAGGAGGATTTACACAAGCAAATGGAACGTTTCTCTTATTGGGCTAAGGCCCAAAATATTGATCCTTTTACTGCCCCTGTTCAGGCAGTTCTGGACTTCTTAGCAGAGATTTTTCATGCAGGCTCCTCTTCTTCAACAGTCAGAGTTCAGTTGGCTGCTATTTCTAATTTTCATGTCGGGATAGCAGATCATAATATTATGTCCCATAGGCTCTGCAGGGCCTTCTTGAAAGGAATTTTCCTACTAAAGCCTCCAATCAGGAATCCTCCTCCTCAGTGGGATCTAAATTTAGTGCTGACATCCTTGATTCTTCCCCCCTTCGAGCCAGCTGTTTCTTGTTCCCTGAAATATCTTTCTTGGAAAACTTTATTCCTAGTGGCTATTACATCTGCCAGGAGGGTGTCTGAACTTCATGCTCTTTCAGTTCGACCCCTATTTGATTTTTCACAAAGACAGAGTATCCTTGAGAACTAATCCATCCTTTTTACCTAAGGTCGCTTCAAAAAACAATCTGAATCAATCCATTGATCTCCCGTATTTTTCCTAACTATTCAGATAGAGCTGAACAAAAGCTACATTATCTTGGCGTCCACCGTCAGCTCAGATATTATTTGGACAGAACAAAAATTTAGAAAATCTGATCAACTTTTTGTTTCCTATGCGGATAATAAAAAGGCCTACCTGTTTCTAAAGTGACTTTGTCCAGATGGCTTTCTTCGGTCATCACTGAAATTTATCGTTCAGGGGAAAACAGCTGTGCTCAAAACCTAAAGCACATTCAACTAGGAGTTTAGCTACTTCTACAGCTTTTCAAGCTAGACTGCCTTTGGACACTATTTGTGCAGCGGCCACTTGGGCCACTCCTCACACTTTTGTTTCCCATTACAAATTGGACTTGGCCTCCAGGGACAGAGCCAGTTTTGGCTCTACAGTCCTCAAGAGTTTGTTCCATTGAGCCACCCAGGATAGAGGTGCTAGGGGCGGTCCCATCAAGCAAGAATGAAGGCGAGATTGACAACTTAACATTAAGAAGTTATGTACCTACCATAACGTTCCATGTTAGTTGTCTTCTCGCCTTCTTTCTTGCGACCCTCCCTCCTTCCCCTGGCCTGGACAGACCTTGTATAAGAAACTATTATGCTAAAGACCATTCAAACCTGGTCCTTTTTCCATCTGTAAGTTTCTTCTTCCTTTGGGAAGTATTTTATGCTTGGTGTTATTGCCCTTTTGTCAACAAACGAGATCTGGGTACTTCCTGCCTTGCATCATGGGATATGGGGCTGCCTCGAGCTGGTAAAAGGAGTTCTCGAGCTAAAGCAAGTGCCGAGTCGGAGCCGAGGGATCGGCTCCGAACCCATCAAGCAAGAAAGAAGGCGAGAGAAGACAACTAACATGGAACGTTATGGTAGGTACATAACTTCTTATTTTACTGCCAGCATCTCTTTTTGATTTATGTGTAGGTTCATCTGGTCTTGAGTCCATAAGCCTTGTATGCACTTGTCCACCATGTGTGCCCCCCAACTGAGGTCTGAGGCGTCCGTGGTGATAGTCTGGCTTGGGTGAGGTCTGTGGAAGGGCAGTCCTTTGTTCAATTGACAGGCCTGGGCCCACCACTGGAATTCTTGCTTCAGGCATGGAATTATTGGAATTTGGGTTTCTAGGCTGTGCTTGTGCTGAGACCATAAATTCCTCAGGTACCATTGCAACTTCCTCATATGTAGTCTGGCATGTGGAATTAATATTATGCAGGATGCCATGTAACCCAGGGCTTGCAGGATTTTCCTTGCTGTAAGCTGGTTCTGCGTTGTTAATGCCATGAAGTAGAGTGGTAGCTGCTTCTGTTTTACTGCTGTGAGGAATGCCATCTGGTTTGATGTGTCCAGTTCTGCACCCAGGAAGGTTATCCTTTGGGATGGTATCAGCCTTGACTTTTTTGTGTTGACTCTGTATCCCAGGGCTTGCAGCAGGTGAATAACCTTTTTCAAATCTTTTGTTAATTTGTCTTTGCTGTCCGCTTGTAACAGGCAGTCGTCCAGGTATGGATAAATTTGAATTCCCTGAAGTCTGCAATGAGCAATTACTGATGCCAGGCATTTCGTGAATACTCTGGGCGCAGTAGATAAGCCAAAAGGCAATGCTGAGAATTGATAATGCTCTGATCCTGCAAGAAATCTGAGGTATCTTCTGCAATTTGGTCATATGGGGACGTGCAGGTATGCCTCCTTGAGATCCAGAGTCACCAGCCAAGACTCCTTGCCCAGCATGGGAAGAAGTTGCTGTAGGGTCAGCATTTTGAATTTTGGAACAATGAGATATGTGTTTAGAGCGGACAGGTCGAGGATAGGTCTCCATTGGTTTTCCTTTCTTGGTACTAGGAAAAGCCTTGAATAAAATCCTTGTCCTTGTTCCATAGCCGGTACCTTTTCTATAGCTCTCATCTTTAGTAAGTGGTCTATTTGCTGTAGAGCGTTTGTCCTTTGGTTTGGAGGTAGGTTTGGCATTCCTCTCTTCCTTGGAAGAGTATGGAAGTGAAACCTGTAGCCTTTGTCTATTGTCTGTAAAATCCATTTGTATCCTGTAATGTAATGCCAATTTACTGAAAATAAGGCTAATTTTCCGCCTAAGGGTGCTGCCAGTTGTTCCCTGGTAGGCGGTTTCAGAGCCAAGTCACTGTGATTGTCCTGTAGAAGTGGTAGTGGCTGGATCTGTGGCAGTAGTTCTCTGGCTGTTAGGCTGCCACTGACGTCCCCTGTAGGCACCTCTGGATTGACCTCTGCCTCTAGGGCGTCTATTTCTACTACTTTGTGCTCTGGTGGTGTCTGGAAAGGACCAATTCTTGGAAGGCCAGTTCCTACTAAACCTCGGAGGCTGGACCTGTCAGAAATCCTTGACTGTCTGGACAGATTTTAGCTTTTTCTTCCACCTTCTTCAACACTTGCTGTGCAGGGGAACCAAACAAACTGTGCTTTTAGATGGGAGCATCTAGAAGCTTTGACTTTACATGGTCTGGTAAGGATTGCTCTTTTAACCATGCATGCCTTCTGATCACTGTACCAGTCATAGCTGATCTAAAGGAAGCCTCCAGTGCATCATAGCCGCATTTTAAGGAATGATTACTGACCTGCTGAGTGTTATGCACCAAATCCTGAAGGGACTTACGGTCTAAAGGTTCAGGCGAGGACAGTTTTTTAGTGAGCTGATCTAACAAAAATTCCTGATACTGAATCATGTGGAATTGACAGTTTAAGGCCCTAGCCGAAAGAGTAGCAGAAGTATAAACTTTTTTACCCCATCTCTCCAATGCCCTAGATTCTCTTTCAGAGGGGAGGGGTTTTTTGGCAGAGGCAGCTGCTACAGCTTTGGGGCCCTGTGAAATAGTTTCAGGATCTGCAATAGGAGCCTTGTACAAATGATAATGTGTGTCCGGAACCCTGTAGTATCTGTCGGGCTTAGCAGGGGCCGGAGGCAGTGAGTCAGGGGCAGTACAAGCATCCACAACTGTAAGTACTGGAGGAATAGCTAAAGGCCTATGCTGTGGTAGATGTAAAAAGGTCCTAAGCCTTTTCCTAGAGTCTGAAAAATCCTGGCCCTGCCATTGAAATTGTTCCCTCATAGCATGTAAGGTTTCGCCAAAAGAAAATTCCTCAGGAGGAGAGGCAGAAGGAATGGAATCCTCTGCATCAGAGTCCTCATAAGGAGAATAAGGGCCCTCTGGAGGATTTGTATTTTCTGAATCATCAGAGGAATAATCTGAAGAAACAGGCTCAGGGGGCTCTGCTCTAAGCCTCTTCTCTGGAGGTGGGTGAGAGGCCCTGTCAGGGTGAGACTGGGTTCCCCTGATCAAAGAAATGAGATCCTCTGCTAGACTAAGCATTTGAGTACTAGAGCTAGGCCTGTGAGAGGGGGCTTTAGCAGGCACGGCCTTTGAAGATTTAGCTGCTTTAGCCCTGGCAAAAGCCTTAATTGACATGGATGCAGGGGGCCTAGCAGCTCCTCGTGCAGGAGTAGATACATCTAAGGGGATAGTATCTGATAAATCCTGAGAAACTGTAAGAGCAGGTGGATTTTCAGTAGCAGGTTCAGCCATGCTGGAAGAGGCCTCGGAAGAAGGAGGCTTGCTTTCGGCCGAAGGAAGAACCGCGGACTCGGCTTCGGCCGAAACCGAGACACTCGCGGTTGGCTTAACCGCGGTTTCGGCCGAAACCGCGGACCGCGAGTGTCGGTCCTTTCCTACGCTTTTAGCTAAATGTGAAGTCGGAGTCTCCGGCATGATATAAGCAAAGCGAGCCGAAAAACTCCTCTGTAAACTCCGACCCGGCGTCTATGCGTTCGTCCGTTGAAGGAAGCACAGGCTAGACAAGCTGCTACGTCGTGGTCTGGGCCTAAACAAGGTAGGCAGTAAGAGTGGAAATCTTTATGAGGTATTTGTTTCCCACAAGTTAAACAGTTATTCACTTTTTCTGACATCGGCTGAGGCAAGAAAGAGTCCCCAACGGGGTACTTAGCTTTTTAGAAGTCTTCGGTAGTAGCAATCTCTGGTTCTGACCGACCGGCACTTGCGAACAGCTTCTGCTTCGGGCGCCACGCGGCAAGAAAGACTGAAGAAAATGGCGTCGGCTGATGCCTTTATACCCGCTGAACTGCAGCTATGACGTCGGGTGAAGTGCGACATCAGCCGAGGCCAGACCCAGACTTTGGAATCCGGCCGACCGAAGGGCTGCCTGAGGCCAGGACAACCCATTTGTTAGGACTGCAGATGCATCCTTGAAGGACATCTGCCCAGATGGCTTATCTCATGCCAGACAAACAAAGGCAACTGACTACCTATTTCAAAATGTTGGCAACAAAGGCCCAGTTATCTGTAAGAAAAATTCTGCAGGCTTTGGGCTTCATGGCATACTGCATCCTACTAATTCCATATGCAAAACTGCATATGAGGAAACTTCAATGGTATCTAAAAAGTGTTTGGACTCAACATTGCCACAGCCTGGAAACAATGATTACTGTCATCCCCTGCCTGCAACAGGAGTTCGATGGTGGGCAAAGGCTTGTCACCAGAACAAGGGACAGCCATTCACATTACCCCCAGGCAGACACTAACAACGGATGCTTCAGCTTATTCCTGGTTGGCCCACACGGCAGGAAGATGCATTCAGGGCACATGGTCCTCAAACCAAATGCATCTACATATCAATCAAAAAGAGATGCTAGCTGTTCAAAATGCCCTGACAGCCTTCAAGGACCTACTTCATCCGGGACAACTACTGATAAAGACAGACAACACCATGGTCATGTGGTATATAAACAAGCAGGGGGGCACACATTCTTACCCTCTTTGCAGACTAACCATGACTTTGTGGGACACAGCATTGACTTACCAAGTACATCTGCAGGCACAGTTCCTGCCAGGAAAGGAAAACACTCTGGCAGATGAACTAAGCAGGAACCTCATGGATCCCCATGAGTGGCAGCTGGATCCACAAGTCTTCAGCATGATAACAAGGAAATGGGGATGGCCGGACATAGATCTATTTGCCTCCCCTCACAACTACCAACTAAAAAGATTCTGCACAAGGACTTATCACAGACAAGCATTGAAAGTGGGTGCCCTATCTTTCAGCTGGAAAAACCTATCAGTATATGCCTTTCCTCCACTGCCTCTCCTCCTTAAGGTACTCCTAAAGGTCAGACAGGAGAAGCCAAAGATGATACTGATTGCCCCAGACTGGCCTCGCCAGTACTAGTATCCAATCCTCATAGCCGGCCTTAGGCATAGGCCAACTAGGCGGCCGCTGTAGCAGGGGTGCTTTTCCAGTATTTACTTGCTATAGGTAGATCAGAATGGGGGCACCAGATGGTGTGGTAGGGGGCACCGTGGAGCCCTTTTGCCTAGGGCACCAGTTGAACTAAGACCGCTCATTGCCCAGCTTGGACCTTACCTCAAATACCTCATCTACTTTCCCAGCAAAACAATCAGATCCTGCACAGCCAACTCAGTACTTTAAACCTGGCAAGCATGGTGGATAATGTAGTCATACAAAACACACCTCTCGCAGTAAAGCTGTGATGAATATCATTTTGGAAGCCAGAAGGCCTAGTACTAGAAATTCTTATGCTGGAAAATGGAAGAGATTCTGTGCTTGGAACCAGGCACAAGGAACTGTTACAGCTGTACCAAATATTCCTCAGATTTTGCAATACTTAACTGAGATGCTGGACAAAGGCCTATCTTTTTCATCAATTAAAATTCATGCTTCTGCCATTTCGGCTCATTACAAAACAGTGCCACCAGTCATTTCGCATCCTTTGTTAAAGCAGTACCTCAGCGGAGCCAAAAACTTAAGGCCTCCAAGGAGATCACCAATGCCTGCATGGGACCTCAACTATGTCTTGGAAAAACTCACCCTGCATCCTTTTGAGCCAGCTGCTACTGCTGATATAAAGTTTTTTATCTTGGAAAACAGCTCTGCTCTTAGCACTAACTTTTGCAAGACGGGTTTCAGAGCTACAGGCTCTCATGGCTGTGGAACCTTTTATCATGTTTTATCCAGACAGGGTCTTTCTGAGGACAAACCCAACATTTATGCCGAAGGTGATGTCCAGTTTGGCTCTTAACCAAACTATTCATCTGCTAACTTTTTATCCAAATCTACAGAACAAGGGGGAGAGAATTCTGCATTCTTTGGACGTACACAGACAACTTAGATTCTACTTGGACAGAACCAAAGTTTTCAGGAAGACAGAGCAATTACTAGTGGCATATGCTGCAGGATCAGAAGGAAAGGCTAGCTCAAAGCAGACTATTTCAAAGTGGATAGGCCACTGCATTCGTTTCTGCTATTTACACCATGGCAAGCCAGTACCTAAGGGCATTAGGCCACATTCACCCAGAGCTGCAGCCACTTCAGCAGCCTTTCTCAGGGGAGTACCAACCAAAGACATATTAGAAACTGCTACTTGGAGTTCAGTGCACACTTTTACAAAGCGCTATCATCAGCCACTCTACTCTAAATCCAGGGCAGGCTTTGCCACTGCAGTTCTGCAGGGCCTCATAGCCGCTCCTAATGCTGTTTAGCTTCAGCCTCCCAACCATAGCTTTGGGACTCTACCCAAATGTAATGACTGCAACAGTGAAACATGAAGAACATAGTACAGTTGTGTACACTTACCATAAATGTAGATGTTCGAGTGTATTCACTGTTGCAGTCCAGGTTACCCACCCGCCATCCCCATTTTTTCTGCTGGAACATTTCTTTCCTTCTCTGATTTATACAACCTGTGTGGTGTATTTGCTTGTAGACGAAGGTAAAGTTTATATTGGTGTATGTATTTTTATATATATATATATATATATATCTATCTATATATATATATATATATATATATATATATATATATATATATATATATATATATATACATACATACAAATTTTGACTACCCTTTTAGGGGGCACCTGACATCTGGGGCAAGAAAAACTGAAGAAAATGGTGTTGGCTGTTTCTTTTATACCCCTGACGACCTGACGTCAGGGAAGGGGCGACAGCAGCCGACGCAGGACCCAAGACTTTGGAATTCAGGCCGACTGAGGGCAACCTGCCAGCAGGATAACCCAAATGTAATGACTGCAACAGTGAATACACTCTAACATCTACATTTATGGTAAGTGTATACAGCAGCATATGAATAGAAGAACATAGTATAGTTGTGTAAAATCTTACCTCTTCTATATGCTACTGTATAGTTTCCCACCCTGCCTTTCCCCTGACATTTGCCTGACTCCCTGAGTACCCACTCCATAGTCACTAGTTCCTGATGTATTCAATTCTGAGGTGGGTGCGTGCTGACGTCTGTTATGTACACGCCCATGTGAAATGAAGCTCATCACTAACCCTTTTCAGATGTAACTTGGATCAGTGGATGCAAAATTACCCCTGGTTTGCTACCCATATCCATAATGGACAGCGTAGCATGTGAGCAGTTGATGTGTACAAGCCTTTATTGTAATTATAAAATTCCTTGGAGTATTTACACATCCACAATATTTTTATAAATTCAGTGCAATCTTGGCTAGGCTTAAAATGGCTAGAGGCTAATAACCTTGTAACCACCTATAATTGCTTTTTCTTGGGAGATTAGCTGTTAACATATGCACGCAATTAGTCGTAGGAGCTCCAAGTACTGTCTGCTGCTAGAAAAAGTGAAGTGTAATTAACATTTATAGATGTGCAGTGGCAAGCTTTCAGTGAAAAATATAGTTTGAAACTGTGAGAAGTAAGTTACGCAAGTAGTTGCCACCCTTGCAACCTTTATACTTAAATCCTTTTACTTTAACAGTGAACAGTTTAGATTATTTAAAGGTAGCCACTGCATCTTTCTCAGAGAAATTTTTACTGAAAACATGCAAACTGCTTTTCACATCTGAGAGGAAAATAGGAAAGAACGGCTGGAAGTGTGTGTACTTTGGAACACAGGCTGTAACGTGCACTGTAGCATAAGTAACCTTGATTTTTTATTAAATAATGCCTTTGTGTGCAGCTGTCGATTTGGGCAACTACTTGTATATGGAGAGTTGAGCTTCATTTGCTGAAAATGTATGTCATTTGAGATGTAGGTTTGAATTTTTTTTTGTTTTCATTGAAGGAAAACGTTTTTTGGAATGTAAAGTAGGTTGAAATGGAGTTGAGTAAAAGGAATTGTGAACCAGTGTGTGTGTAAATAAGGCAAAATATGGAAGTACGCATTCAAAAGAACTGTTAATGTATAAGGGGTGGGATTAATCTCATTTTATAATGGCTACTCTGTGTTATAGAAGTAAATGGCCTTACAAGTCTAAACAAAAAGCAGAGGGTATTGAATTATATTAATAAATGGGTGCAAGAGTCACATTTTAAAAGGATGAAATTTTTTTTGATAACTCCAAAACACAAAAACATTTTGGGGAACAACTTGGCCGCCAACACTTTCTACTTTCTGTTGTCTAGCTTATTGAAGTCTATGCTAAGAAAAATAATCAGAGATCCTATAGAGTTATTACAGATATTTCAAAACTTTTATGAAAATTTGTGTAAAGCAAACTAATGTGGAAACCAAGAATATGCTCAACAATTAATGGTTAAGATGGGAAGAGATGAGATAAAATGGTGATGTACAGTCCATTGACAGGAATATGTCCAGGAATAAATGGTGTTGGTGTAGAAGTTGGGAGAAAAGAAAGTGAAAAATCGAAGGTTTTGTTGAACATTGTTTTAAAATGGATAGGGGAGTACCACAATTTGAAGAAGACTGAGGTGACTGTATTATCCAAAGAAGTTATGACCCTTCAGTTTCATATAGACCCATTTCAGTTTTAAGTCATGATTGTAAGGTGTTTATGCTAACTAGGCGAATGTCAATTGTGTTATCAACATGATAGCTATGGGCCAAGTGTAGTTTTGTGGAGTGGAGGCAAACATTTGACAGTACAAATAGAGTAGTGATCCAGTGAGAAGCAGAATGCTGAAGAACTGATGTTGGTGGGTCACTGTGGAGAGAGAGAGAGAGAGCATTCAATGGTCAGCTGCGATTTTGACTAGGGCAGTGGTGGCATTTGCATTCTTTGATAAAATAATAGGGTTAATTAGGAAGATATATAAAGGGTTGGTGGCAAGAATTAAGGTGGGAGGAGTCCTGTCAAACTGTGTGTTTGGGATATGATGATTATCCCCATAGGACAAGGTAGTTTAGGATTTCCTAAATTGAAATGATACTTTAGAGCTACACAGTCAGGGCTCGTATACATGATAGAAGCAGAAGTTATAAAACAAAGTGGAAAATGTTAATGAAATGGGGGGCGTGTGAGAAATAAGTAGCAAAAAAGAATATGGATACAGGTCCCTAAGGAGAACAGCAACAACAATGTAGAATATTATATTCTTTAAGTAGCCAAACATATTTTAAGAACTAAGCCAAAACATGAAAGGCGAAGAGATTTTGCTATTAAAAATGATTGCAGCTAGGGGTACCTAAAATAGACAATAGGGAATTGGAATGTAATGGATAAAATTGGAATGGGAACCAAGGTATTTGGGAGCTAACAAGGTAACAGAGTGGCATGAGACCAGGCAAAAGTTTGGACTGAAGGATGGAAATGGACTCCTTGCCAGTGATTAATATAGAGTATAGACAAAAGAAAATAGGGGAATGCTAAGTGAAAGACCAGCTGTACTGGAGATTAAGAGTCTAGAACTGAAGCTGCCTTTAGGAAGAGACTAGAAATCCAATTTACAAAGGAACAATGGAAGGACAACTGTATGGCACCCAAGTATGCAACAAAAAAAAAAACAGGTTTAAGATTTTTCCTTTGAAGTTTTTTCATATGTGTTCTTGTACCTCAAGCTGACTTCAGAGAATTTTTCCTTAGACAGAAAATGCTGGAGGTGTGGTGAGAAAGGGGTAAGTAACACCTGCTTTTTTGAAGGTGTGACAGGTTTGGCAGATTTAAAAAAATGACTTCATAGTGCTTTCTCAGAAAAGTTTGGTGAGTAAATAATTTTATCTAAGGAAATGTATTCTTTTGAGCTTGAGCACAGGATCTGAGTTGCCTAGGCATAGTAAGGCCTTACTAAGTTTAATCTGTCTTTTGTCTGTCTCTTTCGGCTTTTCCCGGTTAGGGGTCGCCACAGCGGAACTCCGGTCCGCTAATGATTGGCAGTAGATTTTTACATGCTGGCTTGCCGGGCGTAATTCACAACCTTCAATGAAGGAACGCCCATTCACGCATGTCGCCACACAGAGGTCGCTCTAACTGAGAATCGAAGTTTAATCTGTTAGGTGCCAAAAAAAGCAGTTAATAGAAAACCAAAATTTAAATCTAAACCAACTGTAACTGAAGAACCGAATATTGTAAAGGAGCTAAAATAACTGGAAGTGAGGCCTTTAGAAAAGGGAATGAGCAAATTACATACACATTAATTTTGGGAAGAGTACCAGTAAAATAATGTTCGGGAGAAAGTGTGAGGGTTAAGTTTTGGTAGAAATTGAGCAGTTAAAGTTAGACTGAATGATTGCAAAAAAATATATACTGCTTGAAAACAAGAAATATCACTGATGTTCTTCGTGTTTCACTGTTGCAGTCATTACATTTGGGTTATCCTGCTGGCAGGTTGCCCTCAGTCAGCCTGAATTCCAAAGTCTTGGGTTCTGTGTCGGCTGTTGTCACCCCTTCCCTGACGTTAGGTCATCAGGGGTATAAAAGAAGCAGCTGACTCCATTAGTCTTTCTTGCCGCGCGGTGCCCGAAGCAGAAGCAGTTTGCAAGTGCCGGTCGGCTGACTCCTGAGATTTTTGAGTTCAAATTTCAGATCCGAAGTCTTCTATAAAGCTAAGTACCCCGTTGGGGAAACTTTTTTCTTGCTCCAGAACCGATGTCAGAAAAAGTTAATAGCTGTATTTCTTGTGGGAAGCAAATACCTCATAAGGACTTTCATTCTTACTGTATTCCTTGCCTAGGCCCTGATCATAATTTTCTGGGTTGCCGGTTTTGTGCTAGATTTAACCAACGCACTATTAAGCGTCTGTATGATTTGCTTTAGACTACTTTCGATGCAGATTTAATTATCCAGAAATGTTGTCAAAAAGCCATCCGACTACCAGAATTCACAAAAAAGAGAAAGAAATACAGCCGAGGCCCAAAACCGACGACAAAGCTTCTCCTAAGCCAGTCGCTGGTTAGCTGGTTCTCAGTGAGGCACTTTCGCAGCCCCTGATGACCGCTACTTTAGAGTCGCAGGCCGCTACCGACTCCTACTTGGAGTCAGCCATGCTGCTGGAAACTCAGGGTATTGGAGCCTCGGATGCTAATCCTTCAGATGGGTCCGGAGCCGCTGAGCAGGTACCGGCTTCTGAGGGTGTATTCAGACCCAGACATCTATACATTAAACCGACTTCAAAGGTAAAGACTAAAGCACCTTCAAGGCAAAGAAGCAACCTCAAGAGCCCCGTGGACAGGCCTCCATGCCCAAAAAACTGATGCTCAAAATGGCCGAAGACTTTATTACCTTGATCTGGGGTTCCCATCCCCCTCCTGATAAGAGGCCTAGGCAAGAGACTGACTCTGAATCTTCAGATCAGGTTTCCATTTCTTCTGATTCCTCTTCTGATCAGGAATATTCTTTTCCCCCCTATGAGGATAATGATGCTGAAGAATCCATACCTTCAGCTTCTCCTCCTGAGGATTATTCTTTTGGGGAAACCTTGCATACCATGAGGGAGCATTTCCACTGGGAGAGCCAAGATTTTTCAGAATCTAAAAAGAGGCTCAGGGATTTCCTTTTACTACTTCAGCACAAGCCACTAGCCATCCCTCCTGTGTTAGACATTGTAGATGATGTATTTTCGGAGTCTAGCCTTACCCCTGACTCCTTACCTTCAGCTCCTGTTAAGCCTTACAGATATTACAGGGTTCCTGACTCACATAAATTCATTTTTAAAAACCCTGCTGCAGACCCAGAAACTATTTCTCAGGGTCCCAAGGGTGTCAGGGCTTTCGCTGTAAAAAACCCTACCCCTTCTGACAGGGATTCTAGGGCATTGTATAGATGGGGAAAAAAGGTTTACACATCTGCTACCTTCGCTATAAGGGCCTTAAACTGTCAGTTTCATATACTCAAATATCAGTAACATGTCATGGCTTTGCTTAAACAGAAAATGTTTTTAAACTGAATGTGCAGAAAACAAGGAAACGTAGGATATATTGAATGCAGCTGAACAAGTTGGAAAGCATACATTGCAATGTGGTTTTGATTCTTTAGAGGCCTCCTGCAGGGCCACAGTTATAGGTTCTGTAATTAGAAGGCATGCTTGGTTAAAGGAACAAAATCTGCCTGATCATGTTAATATTAAATTATTAGATGCACCTTTACAGCATGATTCTTTGTTTGGTGTTAAGGCAGAAGAGGTGTTAAAGAAAATGGAGGACAAGGCTAAATCTATGCAAACAGTCAAAGATTTCTTACAAGTACAGCCACCTAGGTTTAGTAGACACTGGCCAACAAAAACTTGGTCCTTTCCTGTGTCAGAGAGACCTCAAAGGGGCAGACCCAGACACCCTAGAGGCAGATCCCAGTTGCAAGGTTTATACAGGTCAAAGCAATGGGGTGCTTCTACCTCCAAAAGTGGAGAAGACAAATCACAACCTTACAGGAAACAGTCCCAATGACTTCTCCCTGCCTGCACCAAGCACTTATTTCCTGGCAGCACCCTTAGGGGGAAAATTAGCACTTTTTTTCTCAAAATTGGCACATTATAACCCAGGACTAGTAGGTTCTAAATATCGTGTCACAAGGCTACAAGTTCCATTTCCATACCCTGCCAAAGGCAAACGGCTGGCCAGATTTGCCAAAAAATCAATGGGCAGAGGCACAAAAACAAGTCTAATCCCTCATGGACATGAGGGCCATTCAACAAGTGCCAGAACAAGAGCAGGGACAAGGATTTTACTCAACTGTTCTTGGTACCCAGAAAGGACAAGGCCTGGAGGCCAATACTGGACCTATCGATTCTGAATACATTCCTGGATATACCAAAATTCAAAATGTTGACTTTGCAGAAGCTACTGCCATTGCTGGGCAAGAAAACTTGGCTTGTAACTTTAGACCTAAAAGAGGCATACCTGCATGACCCAATCAGACAAGTATGCAGAAGATACCTCAGATTCAAGGCTGGATCAATGCATTACCAATTCTCTGCACTGCCCTTTGGCTTATCTACTGCGCCCAGGGTCTTTACAAAGTGCCTGGCACCAGTAATTCCATTCTGCAGACAAAGAGGAATACAAATATATCCTTACTTGGATGACTGTCTAATTCAAACAGAGAACAAGGGCATCCTTCTACAGCATCTGGCGTTTGAGAAAAAACATCTAACATGCCTAGGGTACACAGTGAATGAAAAGAAATCAAAACTAGTACCCTCTCAAGAGATAATATTCCTGGGTGCAAGCTTAAATACAACTGCACAGATGGCTTATCTCACGCCAGACAAACAGACAACTGACTACCTACTTCAAAATGTTAGCAAAAAAGGCCCAGCTACCTGCAAGAAAAATTCTGCAGGCTTTGGACTTCATGGCATCCTGCATCCTACTCATTCCATATGCAAGACTGCATATGAGGAAACTTCAATGGTACCTAAAACGTGTTTGGACTCAACATCAAAAAACACAGCATCAATGGGACCAGATGGTGTCCCGGGCTGCGTCCTACATGAACTCCAAGAAGAGCTAAACCCAAACATAAAACTACTGTTCAATCTTAGCCTTACTACAGGATATGTACCCAAAGAGTGGCGTACAGCAACAGTGGTCCCTCTCCACAAAGGTGGTGCCTCAACGGATCCTGGAAACTATCGCCCCATAAGCCTGACTAGCTTGGTCTGCAAAGCTATAGAAAGGATCATCATGGACCTCATAAATAAAGATATTGGGGACCTACAGACACTGGATCCTACCCAGTTTGGCTTTGTTAATGGCAGATCCTGCCTCTTAAACCTGGTCGATTTCTTTGAAACAGTCACCAAGGCCATTGATGAGGGGAAGGTGGTCCACACAGCCTACCTGGACCTCGCAAAAGCCTTCGATACAATACCCCACTCGGGCATTATAGATAAGCTCACCAGCTTAAATATAAACCCCTATGTCACTAGATGGGTTGCAAACTGGCTCAAGGACAGAACCCACATGGTTAGAATTGCTGGAGCCATGTCAGACTCCAAACCAGTTACAAGTGGCGTCCCACAAGGCTCAGTCCTGGGACCTCTCTTGTTCGGTATATATTTCTCGGTGGTACAGGCCAACACGGGAGGACTGTGGCTGACCAAGTTCGCAGATGACTGCAAACTGGGCACCATAATCAACTCTCCAGCCGACACAAGCATCCTCCAAAAGGGCTTCATAGAAACAGACAACTGGTGCCAGAGCCATGGCCTCAAGCTAAACGCCAAAAAGTGTATAGTCATCCCCTTTGGCAAAAACAAAGTGCCCACAAATTACCACATAGGTGGTAATCCATTAAGTACAGAAGAAGTCATTAGGGACCTGGGGACCCAAGTTGATAGCAATCTCTCATTTGACAACCATGTGGCCAAAGTGGTTAGAAAAACATTTTATATAGCCCACCTAATCATGAAGGGATTCACATCTAGATCAGGGGAGGTCATCGTACCTATTTTACTCATCCCTCATCAGGCCCATAATTGAGTACAATGCCCCTTTTATGATGTACCTTACCAGACACCTGCAGCAACTGGAAAGACCCCAAAAGTACCTCACCAAGAGGATCAAAGGGCTCAAACAGATGCCATATGCTGCCCGGTTAAAGAAACTCCAGCTCTACTCAGTGGCATACCGCCTGCTCAGAGGCGATCTGTGCCTGACGTATAAAGCCATGTCCAACCCGGAATTAATGGACATGCTGCACCTCAGAAAATCCAAATCCCATCGAGCTACGCGCTCGAGAGACTTGAACCTCAGCACTGAAATAAATAGGACATACTGGAGGGACAGATTCATAACCCAGAGGCTCCCTTCACTCTGGAATAAAATCCCAGTCCAGGTTAGGCAGAGTCCCACATTGACTCTCTTCAAGAGGAATCTTGATGAGTGGATGGGAGATCGTAGGTTTACCCCGGCTATCACTTCTGTGTAACTGTTAGACAGAGGCACAGTATACTAACCTCAAAAAAAGGCATAGCAAAATTAATTTAAAATGGGTAGCGAAAGCCAAACACACTCTGGCTAGGCTTATAAATGCCCTAGGCAGATAGCCTAGTATGAACCTATGAACCTATGAACATTGCCACAGCCTGGAAACTATAATTACTCTCATTCCCTGCCTGCAACAGGAGTTTCAGTGGTGGGCAAAGGCTTGGCACCAAAACAAGGGACAGCTGTTAACATTACCCCCAGCCAGGCAAACACTAACAATGGATGCGTCAGATTATGTCTGGGGGGCCCACATGGCAGGAAGATGCATTCAGGGAACATGGACCTCAAACCAAATGCATCTACATATCAATCAAAAAGAAATGCTAGCTGTTCAAAATGCCCTGACAGCCTTCAAGGACCTACTTCAACCAGGACAACTACTGATAAAGACAGATAACACCACTGTCATATGGTATATAAACAAGCATGGGGGCACACATTCTTACACCCTTTGCAGACTAGCCATGACTTTATGGGACACAGCATTGACTTACCAAGTACATCTGCAGGCACAATTCCTGCCAGGAAGGAAAAATACTCTGGCAGACTAACTAAGCAGAAACCTCATGGATCCGCATGAGTGGCAGCTGGATCCACAAGTCTTCAGCATGATAGCAAGGAAATGGGGATGCCCGGACATAGATCTATTTGCCTCCCCTCCCCTCACAACTACCAACTAAAGAGATTCTGCACAAGGATTTATCACAGATGAGCATGGAAAGTGGACGCCCTGTCCTTCAGCTGGAAAAAACAGTATATGCCTTTCCCCCTCTGCCTCTCCTCCCCAAGGTACTGCTAAAGGTCAGACAGGAGAGGCCAAAGATGATACTGATTGCACCAGACTGGCCCCGCCAGCACTTGTACCCAATATTAAGGAGCTTGTCTCAATGCCCAGCTTGGACCCTACCTCATGTACCGCATCAACTGTCCCAGCAAAACAATCAGATCCTGCTCAGCCAGTTCAGGACTTTAAACCTGGCAGCATGGCGGATAATGTAGTCATACAAAATACACCTCTCAGCAAAGCTGTGATGGATGTCATTTTGGAAGCTAGAAGGCCTAGTACTAGAAAATCTTATGCTGGAAAACGGAAGCGATTCTGTGCTTGGAACCAGGCACGAGGAACAGATTCAGCTGTGCCAAATATTCCTCTGATTTTACAATACTTAACTGAGATGCTGGACAAAGGCCTGTCTTTCTCATCTATTAAAATTCATGCCTCTGCCATTTTGGCTCATTACAATGCAGAGCCACCAATCTTTTCTCATCCCTTATTAAAACAGTACCTCAGAGGAGCCAAAAATTTAAGGCCTCCAAGGCGATCACCAATGCCTGCATGGGACCTCAACTATGTCTTGGAAAAACTCACCCTGCCTTCTTTTGAGCCAGCTGCTACTGCTGATATAAAGTTTTTATCTTGGAAAACAGCTTTGCTCCTAGCAATAACTTCTGCAAGACGAGTTTCAGAGCTACAGGCACTCATGGCTGTGAAACCTTTTTTCATTTTTTTATCCGGACAGGGTCTCCCCGAGCACAAACCCAACATTTATGCCTAAAGTGGTGTCCAGTGTGGCTCTTAACCAAACCATTCATCTGCCAACTTTTTACCCAAATCCACAGAACAAGGGGTAAACAATTCTGCATTCTTTGGACGTACACAGCTTAGGTTCTATTTGGACAGAACCAAAGTTTTCAGAAAGACCAATTACTAGTGGCATATGCTGCAGGATCACAAGGTAAGGCTACCTCAAAGCAGACTGTTTCAAAGTGGATAGGCCACTGCATTCGTTTCTGCTACTTATACCATGGCATGCCAGTGCCTAAGGGGATTAGGCCACATTCCACCAGAGCTGCAGCCACTTCAGCAGCCTTTTTCAGGGGAGTACCAACCAAGGATATTTTAGAGGCAGCTACTTGGAGTTCAGTGCACACCTTTACAAAGCACGATCATCTGCCACTCTACTCTAAATCCAGGGCAGGCTTTGCCACTGCAGTTCTGCAGGGTCTCATAGCTGCTCCTAATGCTGTTTAGCTCCAGCCTCCCAACCATAGCTTTAGGAATCTACCCAAATGTAATGACTGCAACAGTGAAACACGAAGAACATAGTACAGTTGTGTACACTTACCATAAATGTAGATGTTCGAGTGTATTCACTGTTGCAGTCCAGGTTACCCACCCGCCATCCCCCCTTTTCTTCTGATTGAACCTATCTTTCTTTCACTGATTTATGCAACCTATGTGATGTATTTGCTTGTGGATGAAGGTAAACTTTATATTGCTGCATGTTATTTTATATATATATATATAAACTTTGACTACCCTTTTTGGGGGCACCTGACATCTGGGAAGAAAACTAAAGAAAATGACGTCGGCTGCTTCTTTTATACCCCTGACGACCTGATATCAGGAAAGGGGCGACGACAGCCGACGCTGCACCCAAGACTTTGGAATTCAGGCCGACTGAGGGCAACCTTACAGCAGGATAACCCAAATGTAATGACTGCAACAGTGAATACACTCTAACATCTACATTTATGGTAAGTGTACACAACTGTACTTTTTTCCCCATGTGTGTGCGTGTGTCTGTGCGCGCGTGTTTGTGTGGGTGTGCGCGTGTATGTACTCATGTCACTGTTGCAGTTGTTATTCAGTAAAGATGTTTAAATGTGTAGAGGGTTGCAGTTAAGAGGTGTGAATTTTGAGGTGGGGCTTCTACAAGGCTCAGGCTTGTCCATTGTTTGAAATTTTAGTATTTCGCATTCCCAGTGGTAGTTTCAGTAAAATCATTTCCTTTATGTTGTTGTATCTTTCAGCTTTTCCCAGTTAGGGGTCGCCACAGCGGAACTCCGGTCCGCTAATGATTGGCAGTAGATTTTTACGTACCGGCTTGCCAGGCTTGACGCACAACCTTCAACGAAGGTATGCCCATTCACGCATGTCTCCACACAGAAGACGCTTTAGCTGAGAATCGAATAGGACAACGTCTTACTGTGAGGCATTTCCTTTATAATAAGGAATATTTCTGTCTGTAGATGTGACCTTAAATATGGGTGTAATTAAACTTGATGAATGGGCTAAAATGTAGGTTGTAAAAATATGTGCAAGTCTTGTATTCATGGTTGGAGGATTCTCTGTGAATTGTGTGGAAGTGTAGAAGATGGTATCTGTGCAAATATTGTAAAGTATAATTAGTGGAGTTCATAACAGGAAATGAAAGTAATTCTGTTCTTATACAAGTTAATTGGGCTTCATTTGACTTGCATCATCAATAGGATGACATACAAAGTGATAGAGACTGTAGGGTGACTGAGGGAATACAAAAATTAATTAGTAGGATTTTAACTGGAATGGAAAAGTTGAGCTGTGAGAAATTAGAGCTATTGGATGTCAAAAAATGGGGAATGAAAGTTAAAATTTTGAATTGCACTTGGGGAGTAGGCTAAGGACATTGATTCAACAAGTGATATGTAAGGAGAGGTTATCCATGAAAAATCATGCTTTAATGTAATCCACATAAAGTTTCTCTTCAATGAGAGTGTTGAATTTGGACAATCTTAGCTGAACATGTTGTGGACAGTACTACAAGTGAGGCATACTTGAATATCCCAAGTCACATCTGTGTACCTCCTGCCTTTATTTATAAATTTGTAATTAGTTGAGTCTCTTTATAAAGTCATACAAATTTGATATAGTTGCTTGATGCTGTGTGGGTTAAATGACATTTTGTTCAGGATTTCATTTTTTTTTGTTTTCACTAGTTTCACCAGGGAGAGTACAGTCTGAAATTATCTATGAGGTTATGGATGAGATAGAGCAGAAGAATTTTGTTGCTAGAGATCCTGACGATGGTAAGTAGTTCTACATTTTTTGTTTTGTCCTTTGATATTTTTTATGATCCATACAAATGAGCATACTATGTAGCCTTTTTTCTGATATCTGGGAAAGTAGGGGGGAGTACCTGATATCATTAACATCAGACATTGTTACTCAGTAGCTTGTGTGCCTCACCAGCAGAATTCTTCCTGACATTCAAAACTTTTAATAGAATCTGTTAACAGTCTATTTCCCTTAAGATGTCTTTTTAATTTTATTATCATGGTTATAGTTCAGTAGTAGTGCAGGATTATTCTTTGAGTACAGACTGCAGTTATTAGTAATTCAGGGTACAGATTAAAATTATTAGTAATTCAGGATGTCATTCCTAATCCTGTGCAGTATCCTTAATCCAACCATTCAAAGCTTCCTGTTTTATAGGCAGATTCAGAAGCTCCAAGGCAAACTTCTGAATAATCCAAAGTGTAATCCTGTTCACCACTTCATTCCATTCATTCCAATATAATTGTGTGTTGGAGGGGGGGGGGGGGCAGTTGAAGTACATCTGTTAATGACAAACTCACTTAGTTTTGTAGTCTTTCCTGAGTTAACCAAAGCTGCTTGCTTACAGAGATTTCACGATGGCAGTGGTAGTACAGATTTTTACCAGTTGTCTGTTACTGCATTCTAGACTTCTAACAGTGCCTGATAAGTCATTTCCCCCTAAAATATCTTAGGAGATAAGTGGTATGCTGAAAAGGAAATGAAAGTAAAAATGGAGGAACAGCAGATCAAGTGGCACAGAACTAGCTGAATTTCAAGATGGCTCACACACCGACTGCTTAAGTTTACAGCAGTACCAGAATAAATTGTAGGAAAGGAACTGCAAAGAATTTAAAAAAATGCTTTTGCACATGGACTAGACATTTTATTGCTGATATTTAACTAGAAAAAACATAGAATACGTATTCCTAATTTGAGACTATGAAAGCAGCCAAGACGCACAGTGGCTTGTCTGAACTCTCTTGCATGGTTGTAGGTATGAGGTTCTGTTGATAATGACTTTCATTACAAACATAAGTAAAAAAATGTTTGTCCCCACCCCCAAAAAAAAAAGACTGGTGAGAAATAAAACTTTGTTTCGGGTTCTTGTATCCTGCATTAGAGTTATCTACCCTTTTGGATTAAAAGGTTACACAGACTCTCAGTAGGCACAAGATGAACAGACAAAAGAATTGGAGGCAGAAGAAGCTAAGAAGAGAAGAAACAACCAGTCAACAATGCGTAAAAGCAGATTATGGACACTTCGTTTGAAATATTCCATGTGAAGCCCTTTCTTGTTTTCAAAACAAAATGAGGGGCAAAGGAGATGAAATATTTGAAAAAAGTGGGACATTCCATAAAAATGCACATGGAGCATAGAGTGAGGACAATATTTAAATTGTTTAAATTGGGTGTATTTTTACTTGGAAAAGCATGGGATGTAAACCAAAATGTGAGTTGCTGTGTATAACCATTGACATTAGTAAGTACCATTGTAAATGTAAAATGTAATTATTGCATGTCAAACTTTACTTAAATATGAAATGTTATGTAACTGAAAGGGAGCTGTATTATGTGGTGTTTGCCGAGAAAGTCATTCTTTGTTTTCAGATTACAAACTATTGTGTTGTTTTCAGTAAGTTTTATGTCACTGGAGCAAAGAAGAGGAAAATAGTAAAAGAGGGATAAATGAAAAAGGAAATGTGCACGAAAGTATGGAATAGTGCGTAAAGATAGCTCTGGTAATGCATTCACTAGGTCTAGGAGTAAGTAAAAAGTTAGTGATAAGTTTGCTGACTCACAATAGAAATGATAGCAAGATTTTTGAAAACAATGCACTGGAAACACTGAGTAAGGAAAGTAGATTAAATGCAGGTGGTATATGTATGGAGCATGGATGTTTGGTATAACTACAATGCAAGATGCACATTGAAAGATATTTTAAAAGGCATTAAATCAATTAGTACCCGTGAAAAAGTACTTCATGTTCTATGCTCTTTGCTTAAATTACATTTGTCAAACTTCAGAATTTCAGTCTGTAGACTGAGCTAGTCTGTCTCTCTTGACAATGGAATGAAAGTTGTCGTCCTTGGAAGCTATGCTTGAATACAGAAGGATGACACCCCTCTGGATGGTTAGTAGGTTTGACCTTTAGAAAATAGTTTTAGCAAGTGAAATAATCAATGACATTAAAAGGAAAATGTTAAAATGTGCACTGTGCAGGAGTGTACAACCTACAGAAATTAATAGAAATTGAAAGTGGCAAATATATTAAAAGAAAAAAATAAATAGATGGCGAAGTTTTGGCTATCTAGTACCACAAGATTAAGAAGGACAGGTGTTTAATTTCCTTTTGCAAGCAAGGGAATACAGATTAGTGATTTATAAGGGGTTTTCTAGCCTGAAGGAGTAAATTAAGGTTTGAGTCTAACTGGAAAAGACTATAGGAGCAGCTTTACACTGTAATTTTTAGAGATGGTAATTTCAGTTGTCTTGAGAAAAATATGTATATGGTTAATATGTTTATTTTTGATGTAGGAAAGTAATTGTGTATTCATGAAAATAAGAGATTAGGTTCATTTGGTACACTGTTACACACACACACAGAAGACACAAAAATGATGGACTATGAAGAGCAAGTTTATAAATGAAAGGTAAGGAATATATGTAAATAGAATAGATGAGCTTTATATAGTGCTGTACAGATAGTAATGTTACAAGAAACGCACCTGAATTATAAAAAGGATGAAACATTTTGTAAAGAAAAGTGGGAAGGAGGGTTTTTTTGCTGGAATAGGAGACTGAAAGAAAGGGCTTATGACTGGGGTAGTCCATCTTTGCTATTGTCCTGTTTTCAGGGGGAGAGCTGAGGTGGTATTCCAGCTGATAGGGTGAAATTTGTCCAGGCCACCAGGTATCTTCCCCTAATCTGATGTTATCTTAGTCACCATTCCTCACGTTAGGGTCTTGGATCCGATATCAGATCCAAGCTGGCATATACTCAGACAGCTTAGCTCAAGCTCCTCCCCCTCCATGATGCTCTGCTGCCCTCTAACACCTCAGATCTCGTTTGCCGCTTGATCTAGACAGAAGCAGATTGCTGAGCTCCTCATGAGTAGTAAGTAGGTTCTTTGTTTTGGGGCTTTTCCCTTTTTATTTAGGTTTCCCTTTTGATAGTGATTTGACTGTTGTAGTTGTGTACCCCCCCCCGTCCCGGTTTTGATAAGTCATTTGGCTCCCTTTTTTCCTTTTGGTGTTATAAACTTTATTAAGGTAGCTTTCTTGGTGTAATTGTTGATTTTATTATTAGTAGTCTTAGGGCTTTGAAAATAGTTTTAGCATGTGATATAATTAATGACATTAAAGGGAAAATGTTAAAATGTGCACTGTGCAGGAGTGTGCAACCTTGGTTGTAGTAGTCTCTTATTGGTTATTTGGGTTTTTCGAACACTGCATGTGTTTTGGTTCTGGTGTTCAGATTTTCCTTCGGCAGTGTTGTTGGGGTTTGAAACCTGGCAGAGAAACCCTTAGGTTTTAAAAGATGCTCCTCGGGTAGTTGGAAAATGCCTGTTTCCGACTTGCACGAGGAGCATCTATTGTCGTGGTGGCGACCATCTTGAGGTTGAGTGCAGTATTTGCGCTTCCTTCAACCCCAGAGTCCTGGTCAACCATTGAAACAAATTGCTGATTAAAGGCCTGGTTAAGGGGGACCCCTTGGTCACTGTCACCCTGACCAACGCGGGCTCTTCAGGGGTGAAGAAGGTTCCTCTAGGTGAGGAGGTTCCTTCCAAACGACCCCAACTGCCAAATCCCAAGTCCGCAGATCCGACTTTGGCCAGGGCGGTGTCTCATCCGAGAGCTTTGGGTCCCAGAGTCTCTAGAGAGTCCACCCCTGGATCGGACTCCAAGTCTTTGGATCCGAAGTTATCGGTTCCCACCCCTGGATCCAAGGCTCCAAATTCGAGATCCATGGATCTGAGAATGGGTGCTTTGACTACGGATCCGATCATCTTGGATCCGAGAGATTTTAGAATGGTTGCCTCAGATCCACCTGTTCTCTTGGTTCCGAGCAGGTCTGATCCGAGACCCGTGTTGGAGCCTATTATAGCGGAGGAGTTTCCCTCGGATCCCTTTAGAGTAGAGCAGATGTTCTTCATGTTTCACTGTTGCAGTCATCACATTTGGGTTATCTGCTTGCAGTAGCCCTCAGTCGGCCTGATTATCAAAGTCTTCGGTCCTGCATCAGTTGCTGTCTCATCTTCTGTGATGTCAGGTAGTCAGGAGTATAAAGCATGCAGCCAACGCCATTACACCAGTCTTTCTTGCCGTGCACTGCCCGAAGCAGAAGCAGTTGGCAAGTGACGATCAGCCGACTCCTGAAATTTTCGTTTTCGAGTTTCAGAACCGAAGTCTTCAACTAAAGCTAAGTACCTCGTTGGGTAAACTTTTTCTTGCTCTAAACCTATGACAGTAAAAGTCAATAGTTGTATTTCTTATGGAAAGCAAATACCTCATAAAGATTTTCATTCATACTGTATTCCTTGCCTAGGCCCTGGCCACGATGTACCACGCTGTCGGTTTTGTGCCTTATTTAAACCTCGGAACTATTTGTCGTCTGTATATTTTCGCTTCTAAATATTTTGGTACCCGGTTCAATTATCCAGATATGTCTTCGGTAAGCTACCCGACTACTGACATTCCAAAAAAACGCAAAGATAAGGACAGAGACAGGTTGTCTAGGTCCAAAGCTGCCAACGCTTCTCCTAAGCTAGTTGCCAGTTCGCCGGTACTCAGTGAGGCACTTTCGCATCCCCCTGATACCCGCTACTTTGCAGGCCTCTACTGAGACCCATTCAGAGTCTGGTATGCCACAAGGTGCTTCAACTGTGGAACCTGCGGATGTCTCTACCTTGGATGGGTCTGGAGCCGCTTTGCGGGCACTGGCTTCTGAGGGTGTATTCAGGCCTACTGACTTGCATATTAAACAGACGCCATCTTCTTCTTCAAGGCCTAAAACTCGAACCATGCCTAGGAAACCGACGCCCAGACCACATAGTCAGGCCTCTATGCCTAAAAAACAAATGATAAGAATGGCTGAAGACCTTATTACTTTAATCAGAGGAAGCCAACCTTTCCCCTCTAAGAGACCTAGGACTGAATTTGCTTATGATACGTTTGACCAGGATTCTGAAATTTCTGTCTCCTCTGATGACCAGGATTTACCCTTATCCACCTATGAGGATTCTGATGCAAAGGACTCTATTCACACTTTCTCCACAGAGGATTTTTCTTTTGATGAAACCTTGCATACTCTTAGGGAGCATTTTCACTAGGAAAGCCAGGATTACTCTGATTCTAAAAAGGTTTAGAGATTTCTTACTCCTGCCCCAACACAGGCCTTTAGCTATCCCTCCTGTGCTGGACATTGTTAATGATGCCTTTTCGGAATCTAGCTTGGCTCCTGACTCTTTACCTCCTGCTCCCAAGAAAACCTGATAGGTATTACAGGGTTCCTGATTCTCACAAGTTCCTTTTTAAAAATCCTACTGCGGATCCTGAGACCATTTCACAGGGACCCAAGGGCATTAAGGCTACTACTGCCAAAAATCCTACCCCCTCTGATAGAGATTCCAGGGCCCTGGATAGATGGTATAAGAAGGTATACACCTCTGCAACATTGGCCATCAGGGCCTTAAATTGCCAGTTTCATATGTTAAAGTATCAGCAGTATATTATTGGATTGCTTAAACAGAAAATGATGCTGATTCCTGATTGTGCTAAAAATAAGGATTTACAGGATTTAATGCATTCTACTGAACAGGTTGGAAAACATACTTTGCAATGTGGTTTTGATTCATTAGAGACATCTTGCAGGGCTGCTGTCACCGGGTCTGTACTTAGAAGGCATGCTTGGCTTAAGGAGCACTCTTTGCCAGATCATGTTAAAACTAAATTGCTGGATGCTCCCTTAAATCAGGACCGCCTGTTTGGCAACAAAGCAGAAGTAGTTCTTAAAAAGATGGAGGAAAAAGCTAAATCTATGCAAACTGTTAAAGATTTCTTACAAGTGCAGCCTCCAAGATTTAGTAGGCATTGGCCCTCAAAAAATTGGTCCTTTCCTGCCTCTTCCAGGCCTTCTCAGTTCAAACCCAGAACCAGCAGAACAACCAGGCTTCAGTCCCAGGGTACGCTCAGGACTAAGCAGTGGGGGGGCTCCCACTTCCAAATCAGGGAGTAATAAACCCCCCCCCCCCATGGTAAGCTGTATCAACGACTTAGCTTTAAAACTTCCAAGCACTTGTCAATTGACTGCTCCTTTTGGGGGAAAGATTGCTTTGCAAGCAAAAAACTGGGAACTCATTACCCAGGACAGATGGGTTTTAAACATAGTTTCCCAGGGATACAGGTTTCACTTTCACACTTTACCAACCCCAAAAGGTTGGCCAGATCTACAACCAAATCAGTGGGCAGAGGCTCAAAAGCAAGTACTCTCTCTTAAGATTAAAGGGTATTCAGACTGTACCAGAAGAGGAAAAGGGACAAGGTTTCTACTCAAGACTTTTCGTGGTACCCAGAAAAGACAACTCATGGTGTCCTATCCTGGACCTTTCTATCCTAAACACCTTTTTGGTGATTCCAAAATTCAAGATGCTAACTCTTCACCAGTTGCATCCCACGATAGGCAAAGATGCCTGGTTGGCAACACTGGATTTAAAGGAAGCCTACCTGCACATCCCAATCAGGGAATCTTGCAGAAGATACTTGTGCTTCAAAGCAGGCTGCATGCACTGCCAGTTCTCTGCACTTCCCTTTGGCTTATCTACTCTGCCCAGGGTGTTCATAAATTGCCTAGCTCCAGTCATTGCATTTTGCAGGCAAAGAAATATTCAAATATACCCATACCTGGATGATTGTCTAATTCAGGCAGAAAGCCAGGACATACTTTTGAATCATCTGGCATTTGTACAAAAGGTGCTAACTTGTCTGGGGTACACCATAAATGAAAAGAAATCACAGCTGGTACCCTGTCACAAATTATATTCCTGGGAGCAAGCTTGAACACAACTTCCCAGATGGCTTTCCTCACGCCAGAGAAACAAATTCATTTGACAACTTACTTTAAACTAGTGTCCACAAAAACCCTGCTATCTGCAAGCCTTGGGGCTCATGGCTTCGTGCATTCTACTAATTCCATATGCAAGACTGCATATGAGGAAACTACAGTGGTATCTAAAAAGCCTGTGGTGTCAACATTCTCAGGATCTAGAAGCAATGATTCCTACCATACCTTGCCTACGGTTAGAATTCCTTTGGTGGGCAGAGGCCTGCTACCAAAACAAGGGACTACCATTCACTCTACCACCTGCCGCCCAAACCCTAACAACAGATGCATCAGACTATGCATGGGGGGCTTACCTGGCAGGGAAGTGCATTCAGAGCAAATGGAACCCAAGTCAAATGCACCTGCATATCAATCAAAAAGAAATGTTAGCTGTACAGAATGCTATGACAGCCTTGAAGAAGGACCACATTCTTCCAGGACATTTAATGGTAAAGACGGACAACACCACTGTTATGTGGTACATAAACAAGTGTGGGGGGGTACCCATTCCTACCCCCTCTGCAGACTAGCCATGGCTCTGTGGAACACAGCCTTGAGCTACCAAGTGCATCTACAGGCTCAATTCTTGCCAGAAAACTAAATACAGTGGCAGACAAACTAAGCAGAAATCTCATGGACCCACATGAGTGGAAACTGGAACCAAAGACTTTCAACATGTTGATAAACAAATGGGGGAACCCAGATATAGACCTGTTTGTTTCCCTCCGGAACTACAAGTTGGACAAATTCTGCACAAGGACTCCCCACAAGCAATCTTGGAAGGTGGATGCTCTGTCCTTCAGCTGGAAAAAATCTATCAGTTTATGCCTTTCCTCCTCTGCCTCTCCTCTTCAAAGTATTACTAAAGATCAAACAGGACAAACAGGGATGATACTGATTGCACCAGACTGGCCATGACAACACTGGTGTACCCCCTCTTGCGCAGTGTGTCACAGCTAGCCCCATGGCACCTGCTTCAGACACCTACCCTGCTGTCACAGCAGGAGGGCCAGATTCTGCACCCCCAGCTTCAAACCCTGAACCTGGCAGCCTGGTTAATTACCTAATGTCTCTGTTATCATCCCTTAGTAAACAAGTGTTGGATATCATTTTGGAGGCAAGGAGGCCTAGTACTAGAAAATCTTATGCTGAAAAATGGAAAAGATTCTTTGCCTGGAGCCAAACTCAAGGGATGGCCACAGCAGCACCCAATTTACCTCAGATTCTTTAATACTTAACTGAGATGCTTCACAAGGGCCTTTCCTTTTCCTCCTCCAAAATTCATGCCTCAGCCATTTCAGCTCATTACAGCACAGAACACACCCCTCTTTTCTCACCCACTGCTCAAGCAGTTTCTCCGAGGGGCAAAAACTTAAGACCACCCAGAAGAGCCCCAACTCCAGCCTGGGACCTTAACTTTGTATTGGAAAAACTCACTCTGCCTCCTTCTGAGCCAGCTGCAAGTGCAGAATTAAAATTTCTTTCTTGGAAAACAGCTTTCCTTTTAGCAATCACTTCAGCAAGAAGGGTATCTGAATTACAGGCCCTTATGGCGGTGGAGCCTTTTATCATCTTTCATGCAGACTGGGTGTTACTCAGGACCAATCCCTCCTTCATGCCCAAGGTGGTGTCCAGTGTGGCTCTTAATCAATCCATTTGCCAACCTTCTTTTCTAATCCACAAAACAAAGGGGAACGGATACTGCACTCATTAGATGTGCACAGACAAAGTACAGTTTTGTACCTACCATAAATGTAGATGTCCGATAGGAATGCATCTGCAGTCCTTACAAATGGGTTGTCCTGTCGTCAGGCAGCCCTTCGGTCGGCCGGATTCCAAAGTCTGGGTCTGGCCTCGGCTGGTGTCGCACTTCACCCGACGTCATAGCTGCAGTTATTCGGGTATAAAGGCATCAGCCGACGCCATTTTCCTCAGTGTTTCTTGCCCCAGATGCCAGGTGCCCTCTAGAAAGGCTAAATTTGGATAAATGCAAATGATTCCAAATAGTAGAGAGCAAACAAAAAATAAGCATGTATGTACATATATACAAACAAATACACCATAATAGATTCCCCCAGCTAGCTACAAGATGGGCAAATACCCTAGGAGTACCACAGAGGGGAAGGAGGGTGGGTAATCCTGACTGCAGATGCATTCCTATCGGACATCTACATTTATGGTAGGTACAAAACTGTACTATGTCCTTCAAGGATGCATCTGCAGTCCTTACAAATGGGTAGAATACCATAGCCAAACTGGGGGAGGAGGAGAAAAGAAATTATGGTGTAGTTAAGATCCCTTGCAAAATAGCAGTGGCAAAACCTGCTCAGGATCTAGAGTATAAAGGTAAATTATAATGCTTGGCAAATGTATGCACGGAGCTCCAAGTAGCAGCCTCTAAAATGTCTTTGGTAGCCACTCCTCGTAGAAAAGCTGTGGTAGTGGCTGTAGCCCTTGTAGAGTGAGGCCTGATGTTTTCTGGAGTTTTCTTCCCATATTAGGAGTAACAAAATCTAATGCAATTTCCTATCCACTTAGAGATTGTCTGTTTTGAAATTGCTTTTCCTTCCATTCCTGTTGCATATGCCACCAGTAGCTGGTCAGTTTTTCTATTGCCATTGGTCCTGTCCAGGTAGTAGCGTAATTGTCTATGCACATCCAAGGTATGCAACAGTCTTTCTCCCCTGTTCTGTGGGTTGGGGAAGAATGTAGGTAGGTGGATAGCCTGATTCAAAGATACTCTGGAGACCACCTTAGGCATAAAAGTAGGATTTGTTCTCATGGACACTCTATCTTGATGGAAGATCAGGAAGGGTTGTACTGCCATTAATGCCTGTAGCTCAGATACCCTTCTTGCTGAAGTGATTGCCAGCAGGAAAGCAGTTTTCCATGATAAGTATTGTAATTCTGCTGTTGCTGCTGGTTCAAAAGGAGGGAGTGTCAATTTTTCTAGCACAAAGTTCAAGTCCCATGCTGGCAATGGTGGCTTCCTAGGTGGTTTTACATTTTTAATTCCTCTCAAACTGCCTGAGCAGAGGATGTGAGAAGACTGGAGGATCCAAGTCGTATTCTGCTGAAATAGCTGATGCATGAATCTTAATGGAAGAATAGGACAGGCCTTTGTGGAAGAGCTCTGCCAAGTATTCCAGGATGTTGGCTATGTTTACCAGTGACACATTTTCTCCTTTTGCATTACTCCAAATGGAATATCTTTTCCATTTTGCTGAATATTTTTTTCTTGTTGAGGGTCTGCGAGACTCCAAGATAATGTCTTTAACCCTTTGGGATAAATTTGGGTTATTTGTTCTTATGCAGTGTTCCAGGCAGTCAGCTGCAGTGTTTTCAGGTTTGGATGCAGGGTGTTGTAGTTGTTCTGTGTTAACAGCAAGGGAACAAGGGGTAGGGGCCATATTTGTTCCCGAGACATGCTCCTCAGTAATGGGTACCAATGTTGTCTTGGCCAGTCTGGAGCTATCAGAATGATCCTTGGACGGTCCTCTTTGATCTTCAATAGCACCTTGTGCATCAAAGGAAGTGGTGGGAATGCATATGCTGTCAGGTTTTTCCAACTGAAAGATAGGGAGTCCACCTTCCAAGCAAGTGGGTGGTACGTCCTTGTGCAGAATTTCTTTAGTTGGTGATTGCGTGGGGATGCAAATAAGTCTATTTGTGGGAGTCCCCATTTTCTTGTAATGGTTTTGAAGATGTCCGGATGCAGCATCCATTCGTGGGCATCCGTGGTAGTCCTGCTTAGTATGTCTGCTAGAATGTTTTCTTTTCCTGGTACAAAAATTGCTTGTAACTGAATGTTGTAACTCAGGGCCACATTCCAGAGGTCCATTGCCATCCGGCATAGAGGTGAATGTGTGCCTCCCTGTTTGTTGATGTACCACATAACTGTGGTGTTGTCTGTCCTTATCAACAGTTGACCTTGTCGAAGAAATGGTCTGAATGTCTGAATTGCCAGTTTTACTGCCAGCATTTCCTTCTGATTTATGTGTAGGTGCAGCTGGTCTTGAGTCCATAAACCTTGTATGCACTTGTCCAGCATGTGGGCCCCCCAACCGAGGTCTGAGGCGTCCGTTGTGATGGTTTGGCTTGGTTGAGTGTTGTGGAAGGGCAATCCTTTGTTTGATTGACAGGCCTGAACCCACCATTGGAATTCTTGCTTCAGGCATGGAATTATTGGAATTTGGGTTTCTAGGCTGTGCTTGTGCTGAGACCATAAATTCCTTAGGTACCACTGTAACTTTCTCATATGCAGTCTGGCATGTGGAACCAATATTATGCAGGATGCCATGAAACCCAAGGCTTGCAGGACTTTTCTTGCTGTTAGATGGTTCTGCTTTGTTAATGCCAAGAAGTAGAGAGGGAGTTGCTCCTGTTTTCTACTGTTAGGAATGCCATTTGTTTCGATGTGTCCAGCTCTGCACCCAAGAAGGTTATCCTTTGGGATGGTATCAGCCTTGACTTTTTTATATTGACTGTGTATCCCAGGGCTTGTAGTAGGTAAATGACCCTTTTCAAGTCTTCTGCTAACTTGTTTTTGTTGTCCGCTTGTATCAGGCAGTCGTCCAGGTAAGGGTAGATTTGGATTCCCTGAAGTCTGCAATGAGCAATTACTGATGTCAGGCATTTCGTGAACACTCTGGGCGCAGTAGATAAGCCAAAAGGCAATGCTGAGAATTGATAATGCTCTGATCCTGCAAGAAATCTGAGGTATCTTCTGCAATTTGGTCGTATGGGGACGTGCAGGTATGCCTCCTTGAGATCTAGAGTTACCAGCCAAGACTCCTTGCCCAGCATGGGAAGAAGCTGCTGTAGGGTCAGCATTTTGAATTTTGGAACAATGAGGAATGTGTTTAAAGCGGACAGGTCGAGAATAGGTCTCCATTTGCTTTCTTTTCTTGGTACCAGGAAGAGTCTGGAGTAAAATCCCTGTCCTTGCTCCATAGATGGCACCTTTTCCACAGCTCTCATCCTTAATAACTCTGCTACACTTTGCTGTGAAGGAAAGGTTAGTTTGCTGTTATTGTATTTCTGTATTGCCTTTCTATATTTTGAATACTGTAGTTTGTTTTCTTTACCTTGTGTTTTGCTTGCATTCTGTTTTAACAGCATATTAAAACTTCAAAAGAGACCACAGGTCTCTCTGTTCTGAGTCAGGCAGAATTTTTTCCCTCCCTCCCACCCATTTAAGTTGTCTTGTTAAATACCACTGTCTTTCTAGTTGCCCGCCTCTTATGTTAATCTGACCATATATCTTATTTCTCTCTACTTTCACTGGGTTATGTGAGTAATCACAAAACCATCACTTTTGAAATCCCACCCGTTCAATTATTTAAATTTATTGGCCATCCTACAGTATTTCATAGTACCAAAATACAAAAGTAACCACCCCTTTCAGTCCATCTTGCTGTTTTAAAAATAGTAACTCTCCACTAAACATTAACTTTTTAAACAGATAAAACTCAAGTTACCTACTTTCATATCTAACTTCTCTAGTGCACACTGCAGAGTGCATTCTTTTCAATCTTACCTTTAAGCATCCCTGTTACTAGCACTTTCTCTAATACCTAAAAAGATCATCTCTACTTGACTCCAAGTAGACTTTTCTCTATCTGTTAAACCTAGCACTTGCTCCTACAGTACTTATTACCTTGATACGGCACTCTTATAGATAGCACCCCAAAAGGCAAACCCCATTTCTCGGTCACCCACGTCCCCGGAATCTCTTTTAAAGTTTTTTGTCTAGCCCTTCTAGCATGTCGAGGATCAGTTGCTAGTGTCCTCTCCTGCTCAGCTGGTGAACCTGGGAATATTGAGGCAATGTTACAATTGCCTCATGTACACAGAACAACCCTCTCCTCCTCCCACAAAACACAAATACATGCGAGAGATGCAACTATACGGCCAAACTGGAGGCTGAGCTCTCTCAACATAGGACTGGCAAGACCAGTCAGGAGGAGAAGGTTACCACACACACTATAGACCCAGTCTCACATAGTACCATCACAACCTCAAATCATACACATAAACACACAAAGACATACTCGGGCTCTGATCAAAAATCTACCAAAACAGCAGAGGCCACCAAAGCAGACACCCAAACAACCACCACCTCAGAACACAACACCTGCAACACATAGACCTCACAGTCAGAGTGTCAAACAGTCACAGCCCTTAAGGCCAAACACAATGCCAGACACACTAGTCATTGGTGACTCCATAGTCAGACACACTGGCGTCCCGCTCACCAGACTGAGTAAGGAGAAGGTCACAGTAAGCTGCCTGTCGGGCTAGAATCCGCCACATAACGCAAGCACTCAGGTCTCTCAACAGCAGGTACAAATCGACTCAGTCATTGTCCACGCTGGTGTAAACGACCTGAGGCGTACCTCCTTGGACTACATGAAAAGAGACATTGAGGAGCTCTCTGATTATGTAGCCCAGGCAGGTATGACCCTGACCTTGAGCAGTATCCTACCTTCACCAAGAATGATGCCACAATACAGAGATAAGATGATCAGCTTTAACAATTGGCTTAAACTCTGGTGTCATTCAAAGGGGATCCAATGTCTGTCTGCCTGGGATGACATGCTGGACAAGCCACGCTGCTTCGCAAGGGACGGCTTGCACCTGTCACCCTGGGATTCGGATATTGGCAAAGGCTCTTGCCACCCCATAGTGCCTTTTTAGGCAAGGCTCAAATTCTAAACCTACCACCCTAGAACACAAAAAGGAAAAAACTAAGGGTAATGCTGCTCAATGCCAGAAGTCTAAATCTCAAAATGCACGCACTCGAGGCCCTTCTCAGTATGGAGAACATCGATGTCTGTGCAGTGACAGAAACCTGGTTCAAGGCTCCTGAGAGCACCCCAGCACTATCAGGTTTTACCTCTTATCATGCGTTCTGGCCCCAAAATCCGGACAATACCAAGAAAGGAGGGGTATCCATATTCATCAAGGACACCCACACCTCAAGACTGGTGGCAACGCACGATGCATCGGAGACCATCCAGGTGCAATTAACCATAGGCAAGACTGCTCTGCAAATTGTAGCATGTTACAGGCCACCCTCACAAACTCAGGAACCTCACATGGCCTTCCTGAAAACACTAGAGGGATAAATGTATCACCAAACACCATCATACTAGGTGACTTCAGTTACCCTAATATAGACTGGGAACACTACTCAAGCCCAAACACCCTAGCCCAAAAGTTCCTGGAATTCATAAACTCAAATGCCATGGAACAACTAGTCACCATCCCCACAAGAGGAGAAAACATACTTGATCTCATCATCACGAACATGGGAGCACAATGTTCAACACCGAAGTATACCCCTCACTGGTGAGATCAGATCACAAACTAATCTCGCTGGAGGTCCTCATCCCACCCCACCTGAAATAAAAAGACCACAGTAAAGAACTTCTCGAAGCCGACTTCACACTTCTAAAGACTAGTGTGGTCTCCTTTAAGGCCCCGAGCGGAAAACAGTACTCAAGCCGCTGAATCACTTACAAATGCCTTCTACCAGCACCTGCAGGACTGCATGGATAAGGCAATCCCAAGCAAAACAAAGACTCTTTGTACCAAAGGCAAGCATCCAGTCTGGTGGACCCCAGCCATAAACAAACTCTACAACAAAAGGTGGAAGCTACTACAAGATAGAGCAAAATCCTTAAAAGGTAAGACACCCTTGATCACTATAAGTAAAAACTAAGAGCTCTCATAAAATCATCCAAAGCAAATTTTGAGAGAAAAATAGCTAAAGACTCAAAAGACAATCATAAGGCCTTCTTTAGCTATGTTAGAAACCTGGGAGGAAACTCCCAGATATGCTCAGAACTAGTTCAAAATGATGTGAAGATTACTGATCCTACAGACATTGCCAACATACTGGCTGACAGGTTCAGTGCAAACTTCTCCCCTCCCCAAAAGGAGAGATATCTATACCAAGCGTTTGCAGCCCCCAACCATCCCCAACGCCCAAGTGAGAACTGCTCTCTCCAAAGCAAAAAACACAGCATCCATGGGACCTGATGGTGTCCCCGGCTGTGTGCTGCATGAACTCAACGAGGAATTAAACCCACAGCTAGGACAGCTGTTTAATCATAGTCTTACCTCTGGATACGTACCCAGCGAGTGGCGCACTGCAACTGTGGTCCCACTTCACAAAGGCGGTGCCTCCACCGACCCTGGAAATTACCGGCCCATTAGCTTGACAAGCCTTATCTGCAAAGCCATGGAGAGGATCATAATGGACCTCATAAATAAAGACATAGGGAATTTGCAGACTTTGGATCCATCCCAGTTTGGCTTTGTCAAAGGCAGATCATGCCTTCTAAACTTGGTTGACTTTTTCGAAACAGTCACCAAAGCCATTGATGAGGGAAAGGCAGTCCATACAGCCTACCTCGATCTGGCGAAGGCCTTGATACAATACCCCACTCGGGTATCATTGAAAAACTCATCAGCTTAAATGTTAACCCATACATCACAAGATGGGTTGCAAACTGGCTGAGTGACAGAACCCACAGGGTCAGAGTTGCTGGCGCCATGTCAGACTCAAAGGCTGTCACAAGTGGTGTACCACAGGGCTCAGTCCTGGGCCCACTCTTGTTTGGCATCTACTTTTCCAGTACAAGCAAACACAGGAGGGTTATGGCTGACAAAGTTTGCAGATGACTGCAAACTGGGCCATAGTAGAAAACACATCTGACACAGATAGCCTCCGGAAGGGACACACAGAGGCGGATAACTGGTGCCAGAGCCATGCCCTAAAGTTAAATGCCAAAAAATGCATAGTCATACCCTTCGGGAAAAACAAGGTTACCCCTAGCTACCAAATAGGTGGCAATCCACTGAGCACAGAAGAAGTTATCAGGGACCTGGGGACCCAGGTTGATAGTAGTCTGTCATTCGACACCCATGTAGCTAAAGTAGTTAGGAAGACCTTCTACATTGCCCACCTTATCATGAAGGGATTCTCATCTAGATCAAGGGAGGTCATAGTCTCCCTATACTCATCACTCATCAGACCAATGATTGAGTACAATGCCCCATTCGAATGTATCTGACCCGACACTTGCAGCAGCTGGAGAGGCCACAAAGTTCCTCACCAAAAGGATAAAGGGTCTCAAACATCTGTCCTATGCTGCCCGACTGAAAGAACTCCAGCTCTATTCAGTCGCACGCTTGCTCAGAGGTGACCTTTGCCTAACATACAAGGCCATGTCAAACCCAGATTTAATGAATATGCTGCACCTCAAAAATCTAGATCCGTCAGAGCCACAAGGCGGAGACTTAAACCTCGACACGGCTATTAATAGGACGTGCTGGAGGGATAGATTCATCACCCAAAGACTCCCTATGCTGTGGAATAAAATCCCGGTATATGTGAGGCAGAGCACCTCGCTGGCCTTGTTCAAGAGAAATCTTGACCAATGGATGGGAGATCGCAGATATACCCCAGGGATTACCTCAGTGTCACTGCTCGACAGAGGCACAGCAAAATAATGGGTATAGTTCCCCATACTAAAGGGGTGGCGTAAGCCACAAAACTATGGGCTAGGCTTGTAAATGCCCTCGGGCAGATAGCCTAGTATGAAACCTAGTATGAACCTAATAATTGAGTTATTTGTTTTAGAGCTTCTGCCTTTTGATTTGGAGGTAGGTTTGGCATTCCTCTCTTCCCTGGTAGAGTATGGAAGTGAAACCTGTAACCTTGGTCTATTGTCTGCAAAATCCACTTGTCTCTTGTGATGTAATGCCAGTTTACTGAAAATAAAGCTAGCTTCCCGCCCAAGGGTGCTTCTAGTTGTTCCCTGGTAGGCGGTGCTAGAGCCAAGTCACTGTGATTGTCCTGTAGTAGTGGTGGTGGCTGTGTCTGTGGCTGCACCTCGCTGGTTGTTACCCTGCCACTGGCGTCCCCTGTAGGCACCCCTGGATTGACTGCTGCCTCTTGAACGCCTATTCCTGCCTCTCTGAGCTCTGGAGGAGTCTGGAAAGGACCAATTCTTGGAGGGCCAATTCCTGCTAAACCTTGGAGGTTGGACCTGTAAGAAATCTTTCACTGTTTGGACAGATTTTGCCTTCTCTTCCATCTTCTTCAGCACCTGTTGTGCAGGAGAGCCAAACAAATTGATCTTGTCCATGGGAGCATCTAGTAGTTTTGATTTAACATGGTCTGGTAAGGCCTGTTCTTTTAACCATGCATGCCTTCTGATAACTGTGCCAGTCATGGCTGATCTAAAGGAAGCCTCCAGTGCATCATAGCCGCATTTTAAGGAATGGTTACTGACTTGCTGAATGTTATGTACCATTTCCTGAACAGATTTTTTGTCTAATGGTTCATCCGAGGACAGCTTTTTGGTTAACTGGTCTAGCATAAATTCTTGATACTGGATCATGTGGAATTGACAGTTCAATGCCCTAGCTGAAAGAGTAGCAGAAGTGTAAACTTTTTTACCCCATCTCTCTAAGGACCTGGATTCCCTTTCAGAGGGGAGGGGGTTTTTGGCAGAGGTAGCTGCTACAGCCTTAGGACCCTGGGAGATAGTCTCGGGATCTGCAAAAGGAGCCTTATACAGATGGTAATGCGTGTCCGGGACCCTGTAGTACCTATCGTGCTTAGCAGGGGCCGGAGGTAGTGAATCAGGAGCAGTACAAGCATCATTAAATGCATCATCTACAACCGAGAGAACTGGAGGTATGGCTAAAGGCCTATGTTGTGGTAAATGCAGAAAAGTTCTAAGCCTCTTCCTAGAGTCTGAAAAATCCTGGCCCTGCCACTGAAATTGTTCCCTCATAGCATGCAAGGTTTCCCCAAAGGAAAATTCCTCAGGCGGAGAGGCAGAAGGAATGGACTCTTCAGCATCAGAGTCTTCATAAGGGGAGAAAGAAGCCTCTGGAGGGTTTGTATTATCTGAATCATCAGAGGAATCATCTGTAGAAACTGGCTCAGGGGGCTCTGCTCTAGGCCTCTTCTCTGGAGGTGGGTGAGAGGCCCTGTCTGGGTGAGATTGGGATCCCCGGATTAAAGAAATGAGATCCTCTGCTAGACTAAGCATTTGTGAACTAGAGCTAGGCCTGTGAGAGGGTCTTAGCAGGCACAGATTTAGTAGTTTTAGCTGCTTTAGCCCTGGCAAAGGCCTTAATGGACATGGATGCAGGTGGCCTAGCAGCTCCACGTGCAGGGGTAGAGATATCCAAGGGGATAGTGTCAGATAATTCCTGTGAAACTGCAAGAGCAGGAGGGATTTCAGAAGCCGATTCCACCAGGTTGGAAGAGGCCTCGGTAGGAGGTAAGTTTTCGGCTGAAGGAAGAACCGCTTGCTCGGTTTCAGCCGAAACCGAGACACTCGTGGTTGGCCTAACCGCGGTTTCGGCCGAAACCGCAGACCGCTAGTGTCGGTCCTTTTCCTTGCGCTTTTTAGATATTTGCGTAGTCGGAGGATCCGACGGCATAATGTAAGCAAAATCGGAGCCGAAAAACTCCTCGGCAAATTCCGACCGACGTCTAAGCGTCCGTCGGTTAAAAGAAGCACAGGCTGGACAAGCTGCTACGTCGTGGTCTGGGCCTAAACAAGGTAAGCAGTAAGAGTGGAAATCTTTATGAGGTATTTGTTTCCCACAAGTTAAACAGTTATTCACTTTTTCTGACATCGGCTGAGGCAAGAAAGAGTCCCCAACGGGGTACTTAGCTTTTTAGAAGTCTTCGGTAGTAGTAGAAGTATTCGGAAGTAGTAATCTCTGGTTCTGACCGACCGGCACTTGCTAACAGCTTCTGCTTCGGGCGCCACGCTGCAAGAAAGACTGAGGAAAATGGCGTCGGCTGATGCCTTTATACCCGAATAACTGCAGCTATGACGTCGGGTGAAGTGCGACACCAGCCGAGGCCAGACCCAGACTTTGGAATCCAGCCAACCGAAGGGCTGCCTGACGACAGGACAACCCATTTGTAAGGACTGCAGATGCATCCTTGAAGGACATCTTAGATTTTACTTGGACTTAAACCTCAAAGGAAATCTGAACAACTGCTGGTGGCATTTGCTGCAGGGGTAGAGGGGAAGGCTATTTCAAAGCAAACCATTTCTAAATGGATAGGCCATTGTATTCATTTCTGCTATAAGCACTGTGGAAAACCTGTCCCACAGGAGATTAGACCCGATTCAACCAGGGCTGCGTCTACTTCTACAGCCTTTTTCAGGGGTGTCCCTACCAGAGACATCCTAGCAGCTGCTACCTGGAGTTATGTATATACCTACACCAAGCATTACCATTTGCCAATTTTCTCTAAATCCAGAGCTGGCTTTGCCACTGCAGTCTTGCAGGGACTTATAGCTGTTCCTAATGCTATCTAAATTCCTCCTCCCGTCCTTAGCTTTGGGAATCTACCCAAATGTGATGACTGCAACAGTGAAACACGAAGAACATAGTACAGTTGTGTACACTTAACATAAATGTAGATGTTCGAGTGTATTCACTGTTGCAGTCCTGGTTACCCTCCCTCCAGCCCTCTGACTTCTTTTGGCTATGCCTCTACGATCCTTTACTATGCTTAAAAGCTTTTTGGTGTATTTGCTTTTTTGTTGTAGGTATAACCTTGTATGTATATGTATATATGAACTTCGGTTTAGGGCATGTAAATTATGAATTTTCCTGTTTCCTTAGGTATCCCATCTTTTATTACAACACATTCTATCATTTTTGTATAAGGCTTCACCTGTTATTTTTAATAAGTTTTTAATAAGTCTTCTTGATTTTTGGTTTTTGATATCCATTGAATGTTATATTTATTATTAGAATTCTATTATTATATTGTACTGTATAAGATTATATATTTTTTTCTGGTTAAGCTTTTATAGGTAGTCCTTCTTTAAGAGTTTGTTTAAAATTTTGCACATGACTTAATTGGCTTAATTAAGCTATGATGTGAGTATAAAAAGGTGACTATATGCATTTTAAACTGTTCTGATGAAGTCTACTGATGAAAGCGCTTAACCTTTGATTTTTACTGGATTTTGGTTCGCCTTTGTACGAGTTTTTGGACTTTTAATAAACCAGATTCTATGTAGAGGTTGGAGGATATCGGCTACAGAGTGGTTTGTTGCTGTTATTAGTTGTTGGTACCACTTCGTACACACTTTTTGCTGGTTGGAGTTTGTGTGTTGTAGTCTCCTTAACCTCATCATGGAAAGCAACGGATTATCTCCAGTATTTGAGGATGATTTGGACTCTGTGCCCTTTCATTGTGGCAACAGAGTGTTGATAACAACGAAAATATGGTACAATTAATTTTAAACCTTACTATTAAGGTTTCTGAATTACAAGAAGCGGTATTCCGACTGCAAAATCCCCCAGTTCCTGTTTCTGGGGGAATCAATACAAGTCAACACAGAGAAGCAAGGGAAGTTTCCTTTGCGGCGTGTAGTAGATCAAATCAAGGACAGCGGAACACTGAACTCGTGGCAGAAACATCGGCGAACGCAAATCCAGTTGTAATGAGACTGGTGAGCCAAGGAAGTAATCAAAGCCATGACCACTTGATGGATTGGATTAAAATCGACCATGCCTTTTTGAGAAATGGTATGGCTGATGTGACTGACAATATGGACTTGAGGTTAGTGACTTTGGAGTCGAAATTGCACAAAGTCCGTGGCTTGCAATGTGACAATGCATATCTAAGGGAATGTATGGACAAGAGACGAGTACCAAAAGGGTTACGAGTTTTCAGGTTCCCTAACGGTATTAAGAAAGGGCAACCGGAGTGTAATGAACTTATTCAGATGTTCGATAGGCATGGTTTGGAGTTGAGTGATTTTATTTTAAAAATCAATAACAAAAGAATTGAACTTTTGAATGAAATTGATGAACAAAATAAGTGTATTTTAAATGATGGTAATTTTGTTAAATATAATTACAGGTATAATAGTATTTCCGACAGAGTGGAGCATGATGTTGGGGTTAATATTGAAAGTAAAAGAAGGAAACTGCTTAGAGATGAACACGAATATAAACACAATTTAGCATATCCCTTACCTAAGGCGTATAACAAAGGAGATGAGGTACCTAACAATTACCAGGTTAAGGAAGGTGGTCGGAATAGGGTAACACCAGGAGCAAGACAAAGTGGCAGTAGTGATTCTTATGATTTTGAATATCCCCCCTCAGAAGGTCAGCTAGATTAGAAAACAAAAACAGTTTGAGACGATAATGATGTTTTTTTAGGCCCCCAGGGAGGAGGGGGGGAGAAGGAACAGGTACAGGAACCAACCCAATTGGAAGAAGAGCGGTTACCACCAGTCCTAGAACAGGGTGAATTAGGACAGGTAAACCAAGAGATCATTACGGTTGGTTATGGTGGGTTACTTCATACATATATGGGGTTCAAAATTTTTAACTACGCAGGGATAGAGGTTAGTCATGAATTATTTCACTTGTTAATGAAAGGGATTAAATTTGTGCCCTCGGCCAGGGTAAAAATTAGTGATGCTTTAATTGAACTAAAAATTTTTGTAAGAAAAATGAATTTAAAGTTATTATGTAAAGATATCCCTGGTGAAACTACAATAGGTAAATTTAATATTAAGAAAAAGAGCTGTTATAATTCACCCTTACACCCCCGTCTGAGTTCCTTTGAAAAGGTTTGTTCGCAGGAGATTTACCAGATTCTTAAAGAACATAGACCAAAATATTTTAATTTAACCAAGAACGAAAGCAACTGTTGGATGAACTGAGAGGTGACCCTAAATTAAGATTCATGAAACCAGATAAAGGTGGGGGTATGGCAGTGGTTAACAATGTTGACTATAATAATAAGATCTTCTGTATGTTACAGGATGAAACAAGTTATGAATGTGTATCTAGGAATGAAATTAATATCTCATTTAGGAAAATCAGGTTGTTACTTGAAGACTCCTTGTATCAAGGGGCTATAAATGAGGAAATGTTTAATTTCCTTAACATCGACCAACCAACCATCCCAATAACTTTTGGGATACCTAAGACACACAAGAACATCTTGGAGCCTCCATACAGGGTAATTATAGCAGGTCAAAATAGTATTACATACCCTTTGGGGGTGTTTGTTGGCAGCATTGTAAGGAAAGCCCTGTCTCCTATAGATCACATTCTAGTTGATTCTTGAGATTTTTTGAAAAGAATCAAGAGTGAATACTACAGTAATGCTGTGAGCTTTTCTACTATAGATGTAGTTGATTTATTCACCTCGATTCCCCACGAGAGGGGGTTAGAATTTTTCTATGAGGTTTTAAGTCGAAAAAACTAACCTGAGTAACACCATGGTGAATTTTATCATGTTGCTAATGGAGGTGATTTTAAAAAACAACTACTTCAGCTTTGGAGGGGAATTTTTCCGACAGACTAAAGGGGTGGCGATGGGTAGTAGTTGTCTTTGCTAACCTTGTTATGTACAAGTGGGAAACCCATTTTGTTTTTGTTACTCCATATAAAGAATCTTGGTTGGTCTATCTCTGGTTTTTGGACGACCTTTTTATTTTATGGAAGGGAAGTGGGTGGCATGAAAACTTTTTGGATTTTCTCAATGGTACTTGTGAATATTTTGGATTTACCGGTACTAGCGATAACTCCTATATTGACTACCTGGACGTCAGACTATCTAAGGACATAGTTAATGAATGTTTTCAATCATGTATCCATAGAAAACCGACCTTTTCTAACGACTACTTGGATTTTACAAGTTGCAATCCAACCTTTGTGAAAAGAAACATAGTCAAGGGACAAATGGTTCGTGTGGTTAGGATGTGTTCCAACTTTAACTTAGTAAAATCCAAAACCGAAACATTGGCTAACATGTTTCGAGCTAGAGGCTACCCACCTGCATTGGTAAATAACATCAGAGATCTGGTGATTAGTGAATGGGGTATGAAATTCAAACCATTATTGGGTGCCATAGATGCCAACTTTAACCAGGTCAAGAATCCCGCCAAGGACTTCACTCGTTCTATGGTGTTAACCCATGGTGAAACCTCTTTAGGTATCAAAAGTATTATTAAGAACAACTGGGTCATTTTCAAAGGTGATCAGGAACTTTTGTCCTCTTTGGGGAATGAACCCACTTTTACTTACAGGGTTAATAGAAATTTAAAAAGTTTGTTGGAAAATCACGAGCAAGTGAAAAAAGTAAACAACAAGGGGACAAATAAATGTGGGGCCTGTGAATACTGTATATATATTATAGGAACCCCTTTTGTTGTACTGGGACCCGTTAACACAGTTGTGAAATTTGGGGCAGGCACTTGTACCACTATGGGTGTGGTTTATCTTGCTGTAAGCCAAACTTGCAATCACTATTACGTGGGGAAGACCAAAAGAAAATTGAACAGGAGGATTTATGAACATTTATATAGCATTTCCAGGAAAGATGAGAATAATGCTTTGTTTAAACATTTAAACATGAACCTTGACCATTCATTTTTTATTTGGTATCCTTGAGGTGGTTGGCAAGGATATCAGGGGAGGTGACTGGACTAACAAATTGTTACGAGCTGAGATAAAATGGCAGCTCGAGCTAAACGCCACTGTACCACCGGGGATTAATGATAATATTAGTATAAGACCTGAACTTAGGTTTTAGGGCATGTAAATTATGAATTTTCCTGTTTCCTTAGGTATCCCATCTTTTATTACAACACATTCTATCATTTTTGTATAAGGCTTCACCTGTTATTTTTAATAAGTTTTTAATAAGTCTTCTTGATTTTTGGTTTTTGATATCCATTGACTGTTATATTTATTATTAGAATTATATTATATTGTACTGTATAAGATTATATATTTTTTTCTGGTTAGGCTTTTATAGGCAGTCCTTCTTTAAGAGCTTGTTTAAAATTTTGCACATGACTTAATTGGCTTAAGCTATGATGTGAGTATAAAAAGGTGACTATATGCATTTTAAACTGTTCTGATGAAGTCTACTGATGAAAGCGCTTAACCTTTGTTTTTTACTGGATTTTTGTTTACCTTTGTACGAGTTTTTGGACTTTTAATAAACCAGATTCTATATAGAGGTTGGAGGATATCGGCTACAGAGTGGTTTGTTGCTGTATGTATGTATATATATATATATATATATATATATATATATATATATATATATACATATTTAGTTGCTTCTCATTAGGGGAGCACCTGACATCTGGGGCAAGAAAAACTGATGTAATGGCATCGGCTGCATGCTTCATAGCCCTGACTACCTGACGTCACGGAAGGCGAGACGGCAACTGACGCAGGACCCAAGACTTTGATAATCAGGTCGACTGAGGGCTACTGCAAGCAGATAACCCAAATGTGATGACTGCTACAGTGAACACACACTTAACATCTACATTTATGGTAAGAGTACACAACTGTACTTTTTCACCCCCTCGCCCAGGTCTCATTCGAGGGAGCACAAGAGGAGATCCTCTGAGTCCAGACACTGCTCCCCCAGCCAGGTCCTCCATCTCATCTAGATTGTCCAGGAGTGTTTTTCCCATGGATATGGACAGGATGATGGGGTCTTTTCTGAAAGCTCAGATGGAGTTGGGGCTTCTGACTTCTCCAGCCCACAGGTCAGGGAACCAGTCTTTCACTCCCCACTTAACCGCTCCTCATCCAAACTTTGGTTTGGATTCCCAGGGACTGGTGCACTGCGAGGAGGTGATGTGAGTTTCAGGCCCCACTTTGGTCCCTGACCCATCGGGATCGGTGGTTGACTCTGGTTCTGCACCCCCAGGGCAAACCATCCCTCTGGGCTGGGCTGCTGATCCGGGGCCATGGGTTAAATACAGGTCCAGGTTTATTGGACCAGTCTCTGCTCCTAGGAGCTTCAGTTTTTGATAGCTCTGGTCTGATGCTGTCCGGTGGAGCAGGGGGTCCGGGATATCTACCCTCTCTTTGGCTGTGGTATTATCGGCAGGAGAGGGGGACGGAACCTCCTCCAGTCCCTCCGCTTTCTGGGTGGCAAAAAGATCCTCTGCTTTCAAAGCTGCCTCCGCTGCCCACAGTCATCCTACACATCCACAGTATCTGAGTGGACCTCCTCATCCTGCTTCCAGTGAGCCCGTCTAGTCTAGCCTCCAGGGGAAGCCTCCTCCTCTTCTGAGTATTCCCTGCGGCCTCCGGTGGAGGAAGTTCCTAGGAAGAGGACATGTAAGGGGAGACATCTTGACTCCCCCATGGAGTCTTTAACTTGAAGATACGGATGCTGATGAAGTGGATGGGTCCCAGGGATCCCCGCCTGAGGTTGTCTCCTTCGGAGACGTACTCGACATCCTCAAGGCCACAGGCAGTTGGTCTGCCTAGTCCCCCAGTCCTCTGAGGAAACTGTATTTCTGGAGGCTTTCAGAATGGGCCCATCTACCTCTTGGATGCCCCCCCCCCCTTGCTGACCCTCTTATCAATCTCGTGGTCAGCAGGGCTTGGAAGGAGCAAGTTACCATGGAGCCAGTGCCTAAGAAAGCGGACATGTTTCTCAGCCCCCCCAGCGGATAAGACCTTATTGTCGATGATGGTCCCGGTTGATGCTATTGTCGTGGCCACTGCCACCAACAAAGTTAGTGGAACAGAGGTTTTCCTGTCCACCCTCCCAATTGTGAATCGAGAGCTCTGGACAGATTCAGAAACCGAGTGAAGTTCATAGTGTTACACTGCTGCAGTCATCACATGGGTTATCCTGCCGTCAGGCGGTCCCGCAGTCGGCCAGAGTTCCAAAGTCTTGGTCCGGCGTCGGTTGCTGTCGCTTCTTCCCTGACGTCAGTGCGCCAGGGGTGTATAAGATGCATCCGACGCCATTTTCTTCAGTCTTTCTTGCCGCGCGGTGCCTGAAGCAGAAGCAGTTCACAAGTGCCGGTCAGCCGACTCCTGAGATTTTCAAATCGAATTTCAGACCGAAGTCTTCAATAAAGCTAAGTACCCCGTTGGGGAACCTTTTCTTGCCTCAGTCCGATGTCAGAAAAAGTTAACAATTGTATTTCTTGTGGGAAGCAAATACCTCATAAGGACTTTCATTCTTATTGTATTCCTTGCCTAGGCCCAGACCACGACGTCACAGGTTGTTGGTTTTGTGCTAGGTTTAATAAACGAACTATTAAACGTCGGTTTGATTTCACCCGACATTATTTTTGTAGGAAATTTAATTATACCATGCCGTCGGAGCAACCGACGACCGGAATGCATAAAAAATGCAAAGATAAGGACAGGCAGCCAAGACCCAAACCAGACTCTGAGGCCTCTGCTAGGCCAGTTGCTGGTTCTCCGGTTTTCAGTGAGGCGCCTACGCAGCCCCTGACGACCGCTGATTTAGAACCCCAGGCGACATCCGATTCACAAGTGGAGATTGCTAGGCCTCCACAACCTTTACCTTTAGGCCCTTCCGACTCCATGCCTGAAGGAGATTCTGGTACAGTTGAAATGCCTTCAGTTGCAGAAGGTGTCTTCAGACCGACTACACTCACTATTAAGTCCTATGCAAAGCTGAAAACTCCTTCAAAAACGAAGAAGACTGTACAGCAGTTTCCAGTACAAGGCCCCATGCCTAAGAAACAGATGATTAAGATGGCTGAAGACTTAATTACCCTAATCAGGGGTTCCCATACCCCTCCTGATAAAAGGCCAAGACAGGAGGAGGACTACGCTTCCTCTGACCAGGTTTCAATTTCCTCAGACTCTTCTGAGGAACAGGAAGATTCCTTTCCCCCTTATGAAGACTCTGATGCTGAAGAGTCTATCCCTTCTGCATCTCCCCCAGAAGACTACTCTTTTGGGGAAACCTTACATACCATGAGGGAACATTTCCACTGGGAAGGCCAGGATTACTCTGATTCTAAGAAAAGGCACAGAGAGTTCCTTTTACTACCCCAGCACAGACCACTTGCTATTCCACCTGTGTTAGACATTGTGTATGATGTTTATTCAGAATCTAGCCTTAACCCAAATTCACTACCTCCTGCACCAGCCAAACCAGACAGATACTACAGAGTCCCTGACTCACACAACTTCCTGTATAAAAGCCCTGTTGCTGACCCAAAAACCATTTCCCAGGGTCCCAAAGGGGGGGGGGGGGGTTAAGGCCTCTATTGCTAAAAATCCTGTGCCCTCTGAAAGGGATTCTAGAGCACTAGACAGATGGGGAAAGAAAATATATACCTCAGCTACTCTAGCTATGTGGGCTTTACATTGTCAGTTTCACATGCTGAAATATCAACAATATTTGATGTCTCAATTAAAACAAAAAATGCTCACACATACAGAACAGCCTGATTACAAGGAAATGCAAGATTTGTTGCATGCAGCTGAACAAGTGAGAAAACATACTTTGCAATGTGGATTTGATTCATTGGAAGCTTCGTGTAGAGCAGCAGTGACAGGGTCTGTCATACGTAGGATTAGTTAGTACTATATATAGAAAACCAAGCTATTCCAATTCTTTGTTACACTACACGAGTTGTCACCCGTTCCATCAGAGGAAAGGAGTGGTCAAGGGCCAGATGGTCCGTATGTCCAGGCTTATTAGTAATGATGAATTGTTTAAAAAAGAGATGTTCATTTTAATAGGGATGTTCCTGGATAGGGGATACCCATTAACACTGCTACTTAGTATTAAGAAAGAAATTTACAAGAAGAGAAAGAGCAAATACATCCCTATTTTGAAAGATAAAGGACATGAGGCTACTTTGGTTAGTTTGGGTAATGACACAAATACTCAAATGGACGGACCGAAGTTTATACTTAAATACAATGAAAATGCACTTGAGCTTAGTACAAGTCTAAGAAACATTTGGGAATATTTTCTGAGTAGGGGCACCAAAATGATTTTGGGTAAGGTCCCATCCGTTGTGTTTGGTAAGGTAGAAATCTGAAAAATATTCTAGAAAAGGAAACTACAGGGTACACAAGGTCTCGTATGAGTAAATGTGGTGCTTGTAAAGGATGTAGGTTCATTGCAGAAGGGGCTTATATCTGTGTGACGGGTTATAAACATACAATTGCATGTCCTGGGGTGTGTAGTTGTAACACGAAGAATTGTGTATATATTGCTTCATGTATGTCATGCGCAGCTTTTTATGTTGGCATGACTACACGATGTTTAAAAGAAAGAATTAGGGAACATAGTAGCTCTATTAAAAGGAAGGATGAGTATAACGCACTATATTTGCACACCAAGACATGTTTCAACTTTAATAAATTTTTATTTTTCATTGTTGATAGGGTTAAACCAAACATGAAATGTGATAGTAACAACAGGGTTGCAATGCTTGAAATGGAGTGGCAGATTAAGTTAAATGCCACGAGGCACCCAGGCCTCAATGAGTACATTTCATTAAAACCTCAATTGAAATATAGAGCTAGTATGATTTAATGTCATTACTATATGGCTATACATGAATTGAAGATGTCATTTATTTATATGTTACCTAATTTTTTAGGTGAATGAGTTAGTTATGAAGTGAAAATTGTTTTTTCTAATAATGTTACTAACTATATATTTATTGTATTGTTTATAGACAAGATTTTATTGTACAATGAAAGGGCATCACTATATATTGTTGGTTAACAGTATATATGTGGTACAGTTTTGTTTTAATTATGTGTGTAGTTTATGTATAAGATGTAATTTCAGTTTCATAACAGAAGTTAGGTATGGTCAACAAATGTACATAAGAATGTTTCTGCTCATTGGTTATAACCAGTTAATTATTTACATATTATGATTTGGTATTGTGATTGAGTCCAACAATTTAATTTAGTTTAATCAATTTTGTTAATTTTTTAGTCAATCAATTATGTTCAAATTAATTTGGTAGGGTAGTGGGTATTTATAGGCCGTCTCTACACTTGTGATTTATGACTCTGAAGAAACCAGGTTGCTGGTGAAAGCACTCAGTCTATGTGTTCGTTTGGAATAAATTTTACTACTTCAACGTTCCAGTGCTGGTGCCTTTTCTTACTTACACAGTGGTCGAGGATTTTCATTTTTTATCATGGAAAACTGCCCTGCTGCTAGCAATAACTTCAGCACGAAGAGTCTCAGAGCTACAGGCCCTAATGGCAGTGGAGCCTTTCATCATTTTTCATCAAGACAGAGTCACTTTACAAACTAACCCTTCCTTTATGCCAAAGGTGGTATCCAGTGTGGCCCTAAACCAAACCATTCATTTGCCCACCTTTTATCCAAACCCCCAGAACAAAGGGGAAAGGCTCCTACACTCTTTGGACATTCACAGGCAATTCCGTTACTACTTGGATAAAACTAATTCTTTCAGAAAAATCTGATCAGCTCTTTGTATCCTGTGCTGCAGGATCACAAGGAAAGGTGATCTCAAAACAGGCCATTTCAAAATGGATAGGACATTGTATCCGTTTCTGCTACACACACCATGGGAAACCTGTACCTGGTAACATTAGGCCCCATTCCACCAGGGCTACAGCAACATCAACAGCCTTCCTCAGAGGTGTACCAACCAAGGATATTTTGGAGGCTGCAACTTGGAGTTCAGTGCACACCTTCACCAAGCACTATCACTTACCTCTATACTCTAAAACCAGAGCTGGCTTTGCCACTGCAGTTCTGCAGGGCCTACTAGCCTCTCCAAACCCTGTTTAGTTCCACCACCCATCCTTAGCTTTGGGATTTAACCCAAGTGTGATGACTGCAGCAGTGTAACATGATGAACATAGTACAGTTTTGTACCTACCATAAATGTAGATGTTCGAGTGTTCACACTGCTGCAGTCCAGGTTACCCTCCCTCCATCCCCTCTGACCTAGCTGAACCTTTCTATACCTTTTCTATCCTGTACAACCTTTGTGGTGTATTTGCTTGTAACTGAAGGTATTCCTTTTATTCCTTTTACATGTTTTATTAGCAATATGTATTGCCTACCTACTTGGGGGCACCTGACATCTGGGGCAAGAAAAACTGAAGAAAATGGCGTTGGATGCCTCTTGTATACCCCTGGCGCACTGACGTCAGGGAAGAAGCGATAGCAACCGACGCCGGACCAAGACTTTGGAATTCTGGCCGACTGCAGGACCGCCTGATGGCAGGATAATTCAAGTGTGATGACTGCAGCAGTGTGAACACTCAACATCTACATTTATGGTAGGTACAAAACTGTACTTTTCCCTCTTTGAAGGATTGGCTCCTAACAGCCCCTATAAAGCAGTGGGACAACATACGTACCTTACTCTCCCTGTTCCATCTGTTGGGAATTATGGCAAACCTGGCCAAGTCCTCCTTGATTCCTACTCAGCATCTGGAGTTCATAGGCACTCTGGATACCACCTTGTAGATTGCAGGTCTTCCTCTTCGCCAGGTGTCGCTAATATGCGCCCATTTTTTTACTTCTGGTGGAGCAAACTTGACCGCCAGCTTCACTCATTCTCAGAGCTCTAGCATCCATGGTGGCTGCCATTTACTTTGTTCCGATGGTACGGTACCACTTGAGAGTTCTACAGTGGAACTTTGCAGTTCAGTGGTCATCGTTTCTGCAACCCCTGTCGTTCACCATTTGCCTCACCCCAGTGTGTCAAAAGCATCTTTTGTGATGGATTTGCTCACAAGACCTTTTAGCGGGCAGGTCCTTTTCTCCGCCAATTCTCACGGTCACCACGGATGCTTCCCTCCTATGGTGGAAGGGACATTTCTGGGGAAAGACAGTCCAAGGGACATGGTCCTCCTCAGAGACCAAGCTGCACCTCAACATTCTGGAGATGAGAGCAGTCCTATCAGTGCAAGCTTTTCAGGATTGCCTCCCTCACAGAACGATTGCAGTGCTATCGGACAACATGGCGGCAGTTTGGTATATAAACAAGCAAGGGGCACACTTTATCTGTTTTGTTGCAAGGCCATGAGGGTTTGGGAATGGGCAATGTCCACGGGGCGCTTTCTCATTGCAACACACATTCCCAGAGAATCCGTGTTGGCGGACAAATTGAGCAGGGCTATTCTGACCCCTCACGAGTTGTCCTTGAATCCAGTGGTGACTCAACAGATTTTCAATCGGTGGGGATATCCGAGCTGTGATCTGTTTGCATCTCCTGTCAACCACAAACTGAGCAATTTCTTTGCATTGATTCCCCCAGGGATGCCCTCACTCATGATTGGCCTCTAGGTCTCCTGTATGCTTTTCTCCCATTGCCTTTAATTCCCAGAGTGCTTCAGAAAGCCAGACGCTGTTGATCCTCATTGCCCCCTTTTGGCCATGGCAGGTGTGGTTCCCCCTTCTGCAGTCTCACTTGAGGCATCCACCCTGGATACTCGATCCAACTCCAGATCTTGTATCTCATCCGTCTCTGCTTCCGCTCCTGTATCTTCAGACCCTGCATCTGACAGCATGGCATGTCCACTTCCAGTGATCTTGGCGAAGTCCAGGCTAGCCTTGCCCATGAAGGATATTATCCTTGCTTCCCAGAGATGTCCTTCAAGGATGCATCTGCAGTCCTTACATATGAGTTGTCCTGCCTCAGGCAGCCCTTCGGTCAGCCGGATTCCAAAGTCTGGGTCCGGCGTCGGCTGATGTCGCCCTCTCCCCGACGTCAGAGTGCCTGGGGTATAAAAGCGTCAGCCGACGCCATCTTCCCCAGTCTTTCTTGCCGCGTGGTGCCTGAAGCAGAAGCAGTTCGCAAGTGCCGGTCAGCCAGCTCCTGTAACTTCAGCTACCGAAGACTTCAAAAGCTAAGTACCCCGTTGGGGACTCTTTCTTGCCTCAGCCGATGTCAGATCAAACGCTTAAAGTTAATAATTGCTTAACTTGTGGGAAACAAATACCTCATAAGGATTTCCATTCTTACTGCCTCCCCTGCCTAGGCCCAGACCACGACGTCTCAGCCTGTACAGCCTGTGCCTCCTTCAACCGACGCACTCTTAGGCGTCGGGCGGAGTTTGCAGAGGAATTTTTTGGGGCTAGTTACTGTAACAATATGCCGTTGGAGACTCCGACTTCTCATTTAACCAAAAAACGGAAGGACAAGGACCTACACATGCGGACCGTGGTTTCGGCTGAAACCACGCCTAGGCCTACCGCGAGTGTCTCGGTCTCGGCTGAAACCGAGTCCTTGGTACTTCCGACAGTCGAAACCGCACAACCGACAACCTCGGCCCCAGAGGCCTCTTCTGAGTCTGTTATAGAATTTCCCTCAGAAACCGGTGTTCCAGAAACATCCGACACCATTTCCCTAGACAAAACTACGCCAGCACGTGGAGCAGCCAGGCCTCCTGCATCCATGTCCATAAAGGCATTCACAAGGGCTAAAGCTGCTAAACAGCCAAAATCTCTGCCTCCCAAGGCTATTCCTCAGGGATCCACTACAGGTTCACAGATTTTAAGTTTACCTGAGGACCTTATTTCCTTATTTAGGGGCTCTCAGCCACATCCGGACAGGGGCTGTCAACCTCCTCTAGACAAAAGGCCCAGGGTTGAGCCCACTGATCCCCAGTCCTCTGATGAGGCCTCAGATGGCTCTGCTCTTTCAGACTACCAGGAGGAGGCCTTTACGGCCTACAAGGATTCTGATGCAGAAGAATCTATTCCCTCTGCCTCCCCTCCTGAAGAGCTGTCCTTTGGGGAGACTCTTCATTCCATGAGAGAGCATTTCAAATGGCAGGGCCAGGAATTCTCTGATTCCAGGAAGAGATTAAGGACTTTTTTGCATTTACCTCAGCATAGACCTTTGGCTATTCCTCCTGTTTTGAATGTCATTGATGATGTGTACTCTTGAGTCTAGCATTACCCCTGACTCCCTTCCTCCGGCTCCTGTCAAACCCGATAGGTACTACAGGGTCCCGGACTCACATCATTTCCTTTACAAGGCCCACTCTGCTGACCCTGAAACTATTTCCCAGGGCCCTAAAGGGGTTGCATCTGCCACTACTAAAAATCCACTCCCCTCTGAAAGGGAGTCCAGGGCTTTAGAGAGATGGGGTAAAAAAGTGTATACTTCTTCCACTCTTTCTATGAGGACATTAAATTGTCAATTCCATATGATACAGTACCAAGAGTATTTGTTAGGTGAATTGCATAAAAAACTGTCTTCACCTGAACCCCTAGATCGCAAGTCACTTCAGGATCTGGTACATAACTCCCAACAGGTTAGCAACCATTTCTTGCAGTGTGGTTATGATGCATTCGAAGCTTCATGTAGGTCAGCAATGACAGGTGCAGTCATACGTAGGCATGCTTGGCTGAAGGAACAAACTCTGCCAGATCATGTTAAAGCAAAGCTTCTGGATGCGCCACTGGAAAAGCAAAAGTTATTTGGCTCCACTGCTCAGGAGGTCTTAAAGAAATTTGAGGAAAAGGCTTAATCTGTATAGACAGTCAAAGATTTTCTCCAGGTCCAACCACCAAGATTCAGCAGAAATTGGCCCTCTAAGAATTGGTCCTTTCCAGACACGGAGAGATTTCAAAGAGGCAAGAACGGGCGTGCCAGAGGTAGAGGGCAAGCTAGAGGCTCCTACAGAGGACGTCAGTGGCAGCCTCCTAACCAGAGAGGTAGTGCAGGACCTACAACTGCTCCACAAGGACAGACTCAATGACTTTACCTTGACCCCGCCAACCAGGGCTCAATTGGAAGCACCTTTGGGCGGAAAGCTATCTTTATTCTCAAAAAATTGGCACAGTATTACAAGGGACAAATGGACACTGCAAATAATAGACAAAGGATACAGGTTCCATTTTCATACATTACCAAAAAGAAAAGGCATGCCAAACCTGCCACGGAATCAAAGGGCAGAGGCTTTAAAACAAATTTCCAACCTATTGCAAATGAAAGCTATAGAAAAGGTTCCTCTCACAGAACAAGGCCAAGGATTTTATTCCAGACTATTCCTTGTCCCAAGAAAAGAAAAACAATGGAGGCCTATTCTCGACTTGTCCGCACTGAATACTTATCGCATTGTGCCAAAATTCAAAATGCTGACCCTACAGCAACTCCTTCCCATGCTGGGCAAGGGGTCTTGGCTGGTAACTCTAGACCTCAAGGAGGCATACCTGCATGTCCCTATCAGACAAAGTTGCAGAAGACACCTCAGATTTCTTGCAGGTTCAGAGCATTATCAATTCTCAGCATTGCCCTTTGGCTTATCTACTGCACCCAGAGTATTCACAAAATGCCTGGCATCAGTAATTGCACACTGCAGACTTCAGGGGATTCAAATATACCCATATCTGGACGACTGCCTTATACAAGCGGACAGCCAACAAACTTTGGTAAAACACTTGAATTATGCCATCCGCCTACTTCAGGCTTTGGGATATACAGTCAACATTCACAAATCAAGACTTGTTCCATCCCAAAAGATAATTTTTCTGGGTGCGAAACTAGATACAACCACCCAAATGGCTTTTCTCACGGAAGAAAAACAAAGACAACTACTGGATTATTACGAAAATCTGACCAAACAAACTCAGCTGACTGCAAGGAAAATCTTGCATTCTTCTGATTCCACAAGCAAGGCTACATATGAGGAAACTACAATGGTACCTAAGGAGTTTATGGTGCCAGCACAGTCACAGCCTAGAAGCTTTGATACCACTCATTCCATGCCTTCAGAAGGAATTTCTGTGGCGGGCTCAAGCAAGTCAGTCAAATAGAGGTCTGCCCTTCAGCAAACCAATAATCAGCCAAACCATTACAACGGACGCTTCAGACCATGGATGGGGAGCATACATGGAGGGCAGATGCATCCAAGGACTATGGTCACAGAAAGAATTGCGCATGCACATAAACCAAAAGGAAATGCTGGCGGCGATACATGCAATCAAGGCCTTCAAACATTTTCTGCACCAAGGACACTTGCTAATAAGGACAGACAATGCCACAGTTATGTGGCACATAAACAAGCAAGGAGGTACCCATTCCTACCCTCTTTGCAGGCTGGCAGTGAATCTTTGGGAACTTTCCCTAAAACAAAACAAGTCAAACTCGTGGAGGAAATAAGGCTCTTTCAAATATCTTCACAAACCCTTTAATCCACACAGACAGACAGGTTCGATACAACACCAGGAACACACCATAGGCAAAGCACATAAACGCTGAATATCCACACTGCGTTTTCGTTTACAGCACTTCCTCAGATAAAGCAGAATAATTTCACTGTCTAACCTACACCCTTAAATACTCATCCTAACCGTCTTAATTAATTGATAAACCATTTAACAATCAAATACATACATTACTTTAAAAACCATCTTACAAACTAAAACATTACCAAAAATCTCCCTTTACACTAAAGCTAACTTTTTATTAGTATTACATAAATACACATCTATTACTTCTAAACGTTTTTAAAAATTTCATATCTATTAAGAACACATTTTTAAATAAAACATTAAAATTTTATAAAAGTTTAAAAGTTTGGAAACTTTAAAAACAGCGCCATCTAGTGATGAAAAGGGGCTAAAATCTTCTTTAAAAGTCTTCATAGCTTAGCCGCTCTCATTTTTAATACAGGGGCTATAGATATAGGGCCAGATTCAGGAAGGCTTACACGGAGTTCAAGAGTAGTGTAAGCCTCCTGATTCAGGAACAGCCCAAATCTCCGTGTAAGAGACAGCTAACACGTCTCTTACACGGACTGGGCGTGGAAATGCTCAATACCTCATTTGCAGCTCCAAGATATGCAAATGAGGTATTTGAGCGATCCACGAAGCCAAAACCAGTCCGTGTAACGGACGTGTTAGCTGCAGAAATGTACTCGGCTGACAACTGAGTACATTTCTGCAAAATTAAAAAAGGGAGCTATGTCAGCTCCAAATAAAGGGTGCATATGTTTCATTAAGCATGCCAATGGCCAAATATGTGGCCATTGGCATGAAAAAGTGTTGCAAAAATAAGTTATATATCTTTTTTTTTTTCCAAGGGATTTCTGGGTTTAACTGCAGCACACGCATAACGGGTGCGCTACCTAAAACTAAAAACCGAAGCTTATAAGCACACAATTGTGGGATTTATGTAGTACATTGAATGTCAATGGAGGGACTTGCAGACCAAAAACAATATGGCCTCCGTGTAGTGGTTGTCAAGGGGGGGAAGCTCCGTGTAAGACATGTAACTAGTCATTACTAGGCAATCCTATGTAAATGAGGGTTACAATACTGAATCACACTGCCATATAGGTAATGAGCACTTTCTGAGTAGTGTAAGACTTAGAGAAGGGGGAGGAACAGAGTAAGAGGTAGGTGACATCACGGGGGGAAGGATAGAAATAAATGTACCAGATTGGAGGGCAATGTAAGGTAACAGATGACAGACAGACATCAGGGAGGGAGGTTTGTCTCAACAGAACACTAGGAAAGTCAAGAAATTGAGGGTATACGCTATCCCTACACTCAAAGTTTCTTGATATACGTGCATGCGCGCGTGTAAGGCAGGTTCAACATGTGGGAGCGTGTTGCAAACTGTTTACAACGGTTTGCGCGGGCGTGCGTGTGTAAGGCAGTGTGCGGCGTTTTAGCATGAATCAGCCTAGCTAACACCGTGTAAGGATGTGTGCCGGCGTGTAACACCGTGTAAGGATGTGTACGCGTGTTTAAGTGACTGTAAGCGTGTTTAAGCTGGTGTGCACATTGCTCCCCCTCAGGAAACAGAGAGGAAACAGGAAACAACTAACCTACATGGAAACTGCCAGAAGCTACTACTAGAGTTAATTGGTGGAAACAATTAGAAGCAGGCAATTACACAGGCAGACTAGAATCCCAACCCAGTACTTAAAACACAACAAAGAGCAGTGCAGGCTGTTTCTCACAAGAGATACTGCCAGAAACTAAGCTATCAGAATTGAAAACTGAAAAAAGCTGAACTCAGAGCAGAAATGCTAGGGGCTGCCATGGCTATTATAATCAGGCATAGGCGAATTGCTGAGGGTGGTGACAATGCAGGCTGACAGACAACCCAGAGTGAGGAGAAGGAGAAGAGTATACAGGCCCAGGGTCACCTACCATGGGTTACATGAGCTGGAGATAGTAGGCGCTACAGAGTGGACAGAGACCTTCTGCAGCAGATTGTTGAGCTGTGCAGGCCACATCTCACACACACAACCAACAGAGGGAACCCATCCCAGTAGAAACCAAGGTATGTGTTGGCCTAAGAATACTAGCAACAGGTACCTTCCAGAGACCAACTGGTGATATGATGGGGATATCACAGGCATCAGCCTCCAGAGTACTGCACCAGTTCCTGGATGCCATGTCACCACATGTCAGTGATCATATATATGTCCCTAATGACCGTGAGGTTGTGGCCAGCAATATCGTCTCTTCCAGCAAATAGCGGGATACCCTGAGGGGCTGGGGGCAATAGACTGGAGGCACATACGCATCAAAGCACCAGCCGGTGAGCGGGGTAGAGCCTACATTAACCGCAAGGGATACCCCTCCATCAACTGCCAGGTCGTGTGTGATGCTCAGGGCATAATAATGAATGTGTGTGCTGGCTGCCCTGGGAGCTACCACGATTCCCACATCTGGCATCTGACGCAGCTGTACCAATCATTTGCCAATGGGGACTTTCCACACGGACACCTAGTGGGGGATGCAGGTTATGCACTTGAGCCGTGGCTGATGACACCCATCAGAAATGCACACACACCTGAACAGGAACGCCATAATGAGGCACACGCACAAACACGTAATATCATAGAGCGTGTGTTTGGGCTGCTCAAGTCACGCTTCCGGTGTCTGGACACGTCTGGTGGAGCTTTGCAGTACACACCAACTACATGTACCCAAATGATCATGATATGTGCTATGCTACATAATATGATCCTGCGGAAACAGCTGCAGCAGGACCAGCACAGGGCTGGGCCAAACATCCCCACCATTGCCAAGGCCACCACAGGCAGGGAGTGACTCGGAGGAGGAACAAACTGACGTTGTCACAGTGTGCAGAAGGAGGCGTGCCCAGTATGCCCTGGCCTTGGCAAAGAGGCAACATAGCACATACGCTTGGTCAGTAGGAACACTGGGACTGATACCGCTCTGACTCACTCATACAGTAACAGGGATGCCTAACATGACACAACCTGCTTCCAAACGTACAGGGAGTGTAGTATGTGTATCTGACAGAGGTGGCCCTGCAGCACCACCTGAGGCATGAATGCCATGTGTTAAGTAATGTAATATCATGTACAATATGCACACCTGAGGACCCCAACTAACATCCATATCCATGCATATGACCCTGCGGAAACAGCTGCACGTCATACAGTGATGTACATGTGCAAAAACATGGAACAAGATACAAAATGAGGGTGACTAGCAATAAATAGCATGGATAACCACACACCCATGTTTGTACCAAAACAAGAAGCAACATGGAATAGCCATGGTCAAAAACCAATGGCTAAAACCGACTACTACTATATAGCTTGCTGCAGACCACTGTCCTAATAGCAGGAACTGCCCCAGGCCTATGTCCATAGGTTCATAGGTTCATACTACGCTATCTGCCCTAGGGAATTAATAAGCCTAGCCCAGAGTTTTTTGGCTTCTGCCACCCCTGCAAGTTGATGGATAATATGCCCATTATTTTGCTGTGCCTCTGTCAAGCAGTGATACTGAGGTTATCCCTGGGGTATACCTGCAATCTCCCATCCATTGGTCAAGATCTCACTTGAACAAAGCCAGTGAGGTGCTCAGCCTCACATGTACCAGGATGTTGTTCCACAGCATATGGACTCTCTGGGTGATGAATCTGTCCCTCCAGCACATCCTATTAATATCTGTGTTGAGGTTTAGGTCTCCTGCCCTTGTAGTTCTGATGGATGTAGAGGTCTTGAGGTGAAGCATGTTCATTAATTCTGGGTTGGATATAGCCTTGTATGTCAGGCACAGGTCACCTCTGAGCAGACAGTAAGCGACTGAATACAGCTGGAATTCCTTCAGTCGGGCAGCATAAGAAATATGTTTGAGACCCTTTCACCTCCTGTCGAGGAATTTATGGGCCCATCCAATCTGAATGGGGCATTGTATGCAATCATTGGTCTGATGAGTGATGAGTACAGGGGAACAATGACCTCCCTTGATCTAGATGTGAATCACTGCATGATGAGGTGGCCAATGTAGAAGGCCTTCCAAACTACCCTAGCAATGTGAGTGTCAAACAAAAGGTCACTGTCAACCTGGGTGCCCAGGTCCCTGATAACCTACGTTGTGCTTAGAGGATTGCCACCTAGATGGGAAGTAATGGTAACCTTGTTCTTCCTGAAGGGTATGGCTATGCATTGTTTAGTGTTTAATGTAAGGCCATGGCTGTGGCACCAGTTATCCGTGTCTATGAGACCCTTCTGAAGGATGTCTGTGTCAGATGGGTTTCCAACTGTGCTTCCCAGTTTGCAGTCATCTTCAAACTTTGTCAGCCATAATCCTCCTGTGTTTGCTCGTACTTCTGAAAAGTAGATACTGAAGAAATGTGGGCCCAGGACTGAGCCCTGTGGGACACCACTTGTGACAGCTCTGGAGTGTGAACTGGCACCAGCAACTTTGACCCTGTGTGTTCCGTCACTTAGCCAGTTTGCAACCCATGCTGTGATGTATGGGTTCACAATTAAGCTGGTGATGTTTTCAATGATACCTGAGTGGGGTATTGTGTCGAAAGCCTTTGCCAGGTCAAGGTAGGCTGTGTGGACTGCCTTGCCCACGTCAGTGGCCTGGGTGAGTGTTTTGAAAAAGTCAACCAAGTTTAAAAGGCATGATCTGCCCTTGACAAAGCCAAACTGGATTGGATCCAATGTCTGCAAGTCCCTATGTCTTCATTTAGAATTCCCATTCTGATCCTCTCCATAGCTTAGCAGAACAGGCTTGTCAAGCTGATGGGATGGTAGTTTCTGGGGTTGGTGGAGGCACCTCCTTTGTGAAGTGGGTCCACCATTGCTGTATGCCACTCCTTGGGAACATATCCTGAGATGAGGCTAAGATTAAACAGCTGCCCTAACTGCGGGTGTAATTACTCATTGAGTTCATGGAGCACACAACTGGGGACACCATCTGGTCCCATGGATAAAGTGTTTTCTGCCTTGGATTGAGCAGTTCCCACCCCAGCAGTGGAGATGTTTGGGGGGCTACAATCCTCTGGTGTACATACCCCTCCAGTTTGGGGAGGGAGAAATCTGCACTGAACCTGTCAGCCAGTATGTTGCCAATGTCTGTAGGTGCAGTGATATCAACATCATTCTGAACTAAGTCTGAGCATATCTGGGAGTTCCTCCCAGGTTTCAAACATAGGTAAAAGGCCTCATGATTGTCCCTGGAGTCCTGAGTGGGTTTACTCTCAAAACATGCCTCGGATGATTGTATGGGGGAACCCAGTGTTTTACTCACAATGAGCAGTGGTGTCTTCCCCCCCTACGGATTACGCTCTATCTCGTAGTAGCTCCTTCCTTGTGTTGTACAGCTTGTTTATGGCTAGGGTCCACCAGACTGGATGCTTGCCTGTGGTACAAAGAGTCTTTTTTTTTGGGATTGCCTGAACCATGCAGTCCTGGAGGTGCTGGTAGAAGGCATTTCTAAGTGATACAGTGGCTTGGGTAATGGTGTCCACTGGCCTGGGGGCCTTGAAAGAGACCACACCAGTCCTCAGAAATGTGAAGTCGGCATTTGAGAAGGTCTTCACTGTTTCTTTTCCCATCTGGGGTGTGGGTGGGATGTGGACTCCCACTGAGAGTAGTCCATGATCTGATCTCACCAATGATGGGTATCGTCTGGTGTTGAACAGTGTGACCCCATGTTCGTGATGATGTGTTCTAGTATGTTGCCTCCACTTGAGGGATTGGGACCAGTTGTTCCATGGCATTTCAGTGTATGAACTCTTGGAACCTTTGTGTTAGAGTGTTGTGGCATGATTAGTGATCCCAGTCTATATGTGGATAGTTTGAATCACCCAGTAGGATGGTGTTTGGAGATACATTTATCCCCTTCAGTGTTTGCAGGATAGCTGTGTGAGGTACCTGAGTTTGAGCGGGTGGCATGTAACATGCTACAAACTGCAGAGCAGTCTTGCCTACGGTCACTGGCACCTGGATGGTCTCCGATGCATCGTGTGTTGCCACCAACCATGAGGTGAGGGTGTCCTTGATGAATATGGACACCCACCATCCTTATTGGTGTTGTCGGGATGCTGGTGCCGGAATGCATGATATGAGGTAACACCCGATAGTGCCGGGGTGCTGTCAGAAGCTGTGAACCAGGTTTCAGGCACAGCACAGACATCAATGTGCTACATACTGAGAAGGGCATAGAGTGTATGCAGGTTGATGTTGAGACCTTGGGCATTGAGCAGCATTACCCTTAGTGTCTTTCCTTTACTGTGTTCTAGGGTGGTAGGTGTAGAATCTGAATCTTGCATAAAAAAGGCACAATGGGGGTGGCAAGAGCATCATCTGAAATCCGGAAGCCCAGGGGTGACAGGTGCAAGCCGTCCCTTGCAAATCACCGTGGCCTGTCCAGCATGTCATCCCAGGCAGACAGACATTGGACCCCCTTAGAATGACACCATAGTCTAAGCAAAATACTACAGCTGATCATCTTGTCTCTGTTTGTGGCATCCTACTTGGTGAAGGTAGGATACTGCCGAAGGTCAGGGTCATACCTGCCTGGCCTACATAATCAGAGGGATCCTCTGTCTCTTTCCATGTAGTCCAGGGAGGTACATCTCAGGTCGTTCACACCAGCATGGATTATGACTGGGTCAGACCTGTACTTGCAGTTTAGTGACCTGAGTGCTTGCATTATGTGGTGGATTCCAGTGCCCGATAGGCAGCTTACTGTGACCTCCTCTGTACCTGATCTGGTGAGTGGGACATCAGTGTGTCTGACTATGGAGTCACCTATGACAAGTGTGTCTGGCATTGTGTTTGGCCTTAAGGGCTGTGACTGTTTGGCACACCGACTCTGTGGTCAATGTGTTGCATGTGCTGTGCCCTGTGGAGGCAGTTGTGTGAGTGTCTGCTGTGGTGGCCACTGCCATTCTGGTAGACTTCTGATCAGAGCCTCCGAGAGTGACTCTGTGTGTCTATGTGTATGATCTTAAGTTGTGACAGTGCCATGTGAGACTGGATTAAAGATGTGTGTGTGGTTACCTTCACCTTCTCTCTGGTCTTGCTAGTCCTATGTTGAGAGAGCTCAGCCTCCACTTTGGCTATATAGTTGCATCTCTCACATGTATGTGTGTTTTATGGCAGAAGGAGAGGGTTGTCAGTGTACATGAGGCAAGTGTAACAGTGCCTCAATATTCCCAGGTTCACCAGCTGAGCAGGAGAGGACACTAGCAACTGATCCCTAGACATGCTAGAAGGAATAGACAAAACAATGTTGGAATACAGGGAGATATCAAGCCCCCCAAGCCACATCATACTGTTTGATTGACAATAGCTACACATACATCGGTGTTTCATAGTGTCATAGTGTACTACTAGGCTATCTGCCCTAGTGCATGTATAAGCCTAGCCATAGTGATGTGGCTATTGCCACCCCTTATAGTGGTAATAAGTGTACAGAATAGATTCTGAATATTGTGCCTCTGACTTAGTAGTGACACATTATGACCCCCTTACGTAATTGAATAGCATGACTGTGTCTCTGTCTAGTCTGTGCCTCCGTCTCATATGCAGTTGTCCAGATGTCTCCTGAAGAGAGTCAGTGAGGGACTCTGTCAAACATGAACTGGGATACTCTGCTAGAGTGTGAGATGCCTCTGAGTTATGACTCTGTCCCTCCAGCATGTCCTATACATGTATATGCTGAGGTTCAAATACTCAGCTCTCATGGCTCTGGTGGATTTGGATTGCTTGCAGTGGAGCATGTCCACCAAATCCTGATTGGACATGGTCTTGTATGTCAGGCATAGGTCACCTGTAAGTATGCGGTATGACACTGAACAAAGCTGGACTTCCTCTATTCTGGAAGCATATGACATATGTTGAAGAACCCTGATCTTCATGGTAGGTACTTTTCGGGTGCAAAGGTGCAAAAGGCAGGATCTGCCCTGTACAAAGCTGAACTAGGTGGGAACAAGGGTCCGTAGGTCAGTAATGTGTCTGTGTAAGAGCTCCATGACTCCTCCCATATCTTTGCAGACAAGGCTGGTTAAGCTTGTGTGGTGGTAGTTGCCATGGTCTGTGGAGGCATCTCCTTTGTGGAGTGGGACCACTGTTGCCGTATGCCAGTGTTCAGGTACATATCCTGTAGCAAGACTAAGGTTAAATAGCAGTTGTATATATGGGTCCAGCCCCATTCTGGAGTTCACATAGCATGCAACTGGAGATACCAGCAGGTCCCATGGATGCTGTGTACTTGTCTTTGCTGAGTGTGGCTCTCACATGGACATCCAAGATGACAGTGAGGTTACATACAGCAGTGATAACTATCTTGTTTTGGGGGTGAGGGAGGGTAAATCGCACTGAAGCTGTCCGCGGAATGTTGCCAATATCTGTCAGGTCACTGGAATATATGTTGTTGTGTACCAACTCTGAGCATATCCGAGGGTTCACAACCAGGTGTCTGACATAAATGAAGAAAGCAGTGTGGTTACCTTCATTGTCTTTGGTGATTTATGTCCCCAAGTTGACCTTGCATGTCTTTATGAGATAATGTAGCTTTCTACTAGTGCTGATCACAGCTGTCTTCCCTTTTGGAGATGTAGCTCTGTCTTGCATTAGTAACCCTCATCTGTCATACAGTTTGTTTATGGCTGGGGTCCACCAGACAGGACACTTTCCCTTTGTGGAGAGGGTCCTGTTTTCAGTTATGATTGTATGGTCCATGCTGTCTGACATCTAGCTAAGGGGAGGTCATTCTGGTTCTGCAGTTATCTTTCATCAGCATTAGAAATGACCACAACAGCCCCTGTGGGGTGTACCTCATGCACACACATCCAGCACCTGTAAAGTCCACAACAGTACCTCACCAGGAGTATGACAGAGCTGGAACACATGTAATGTGTAGTCTGATTAAACAGAGTGCAGCTCCACACACTGCCATGCTGTCCACCCAGATGCAAGCTGTGCCTGATGTAGAAAGCCATGTCCAAGCTGGAATCAATGCACATGCTGCACCTTGTACAATATGAATGGCAGGGAGCTATGCACATGAGGGACCTGAACCCCAGCACTGACATATATAGGACAGGCTGTACTGCATTATCCAAAACACAGAAGCCACCCCACACATGAGTAAACTACCAGTACAGGTTGTCCATAGAGACACTGGTTGAGTCCCTCAACAGGAATCCTAATGAGTGGATGGGAGATGGGAGGTTTACCCTGGGTATCAATGTTATGTCACAGGTAGACAGAGGCACAGTATACTAAACAAGACATATGACATGGCAAACTAAACACAATGTGTTGATGGACAAACACATTCTCCGACTAGCATTAGGTCAAGATACCTCTTGAACACAGCCAGCAAGGTGCTCTGCCTCAAATGGACCAGGATTGTATTCCACAGCATAGGGAGTCTCCGCGTGATAACTCCATCCCTCCAACATGTCCAACATACATCCCTGCTAAGGTGCAAGTCACCTGCACTAGTGGTTCAGGTGGATCTTCTGAGTCTGAGGTGGAGCATGTCCATTAATCTCTGTTTGGACATGGCCTCGCATGTCAGGCACATGTCACCTCTAAGCAGGCGGTATGTGAGGGAATAGAGTGTGAGTGTCTTCAATCTGGCAGCATATGACAGCTGTTGGGGTTCCTTGATCCTTTAGGTGGGGACAGTCAGGGTGTCTCCAATTGCTGCAGATGTTGGGTGAGATACAGCCAGAATAGGGCATTCGACTCGATCACCGGTCTGATAAGTGAAGAGTACAGGGGAACAATGACCCACTAGATCTGGATGTGAATCCCATCCTGATCAGGTGGGCAATGTAGAAGGTCTTCCTAGCCACTTTAGCAATGTGAGTCTCAGAAGAGCGGCGACTGTCAACCTGGGTCCCCAGGTCCATGATAACCTCCTCTGTGCTTAGAGGATTGCCACCTATATGGTAGCTTGGGGTCACCTTGCTTTTCCTGAAGGGTATGTCTACACATGTTGTGCACTTTGACTTCAGGCCATGGCCCTGGCACCAGCTATCAGTTACTGTGAGTCCCTTCTGAAGGATATCTGTGTGTGATGCACTGTCCACTATGGTGCCCAGTGTGCAGTCATCTGCTAACATTGTCATCCAAAGTCCTCCCATGTTGGCCTGTACTTCTGGGAAGTACATGACAAACAATGGGGGCCAAGGACTGAGCCCTGTGTGACACCACCTGTGACCAGCCTGGAGTCTAACATAGTGCCAGCAACTCTAACCCTGTGGGTCCCGTCCTTAAGCCAGTTTGCAACCCATCTTGTGACATATGGGTTTACATTTCAGTTGTTAGGGTTTTCCACAATACCTGAGTGGGGTATTGTGTTGAAAGTGTTGCAAGGCCAAGGTAGGCTGTATGGACTGCCTTTCCCCAACAATGGCCTAAGTGACCAATTTGAAGATGTCAACCCAGTACAAAAGGCATGATCTGCCCCTGACCAAGCCAAAATGGGATGGGTACAATGTCTGCATGTCCCCTATATCTTTGTTTATGAGCTCAATTATGATCCTCTCCATAGATTTGCAGACTACACTTGTTAAGCTTATGGGGCAGCAATTAACAGGGTCTGTAGAGGCACTGCCTTTGTGCAGATGTGCACAACTGGACCCTAACCAGGCTGTTGTGCACACTATGGAAATGTAAAGCAGTGATAGGACTAAAGCCCAGGATACTGACCACCACAGTGAAAGTACTGAAACACTACACTAGACAGTGCTACAGTGTTAGGTCAGTATGACCGGATGTTGACAATTGTGTGCAAAGTATCCCATGCAAAACCTGCAGGCACAGTATACTCCCTGTTTTGTTCACACAAAAAGCATTTGGACAGTAACTACACAACATGGCACAGAACACACAACCATAAACTGGAGGTATTTGTTGAAGGTCACACTCATCCACAAATGTGATGGGCTGCAGAGTTCAACATATGTAAAGCCCACACTGGGCATGCTCACACACTTAGATAAATGAGACATCTTTCACACAACATGCCATGGGAAGGCTGAACTGGGCATGCTCACACACTTGGTCCAAATGTTACCCCTAGCAAATGTGAAAACACACCAGAGGATGCTCATCCCCCTTTCTAGACACTGATCATGTAAGCACCCTATAAGTATATTGGAGAAAAGGATTCTCTCAGTAATCAGAATAGCGCACCGTGCTAATGCGTCCGTCTGTAGTGTCATAACATAGTTAGGTAGGGGTTTGAATCCAGCAGGTGGCAAGTGTGTGTGAAGGGGGGTAAGTGTGTGTGTAAGTGTGTATGAAAGAAACATCCCTTTTGGCAACTGGGAAAACACACCACAGGATGATCATTCCACTTTCTAAACTCTGATGATGTCAGCACCCTATAAGTATATCAGGGGAAAGGAAATCCCCCAGTAATGCGAATAGCGCTGTGCTAATGCGTCCGTCTCTAGTGTCATAACATAGTTAGGTAGGGGTTTGAATCCAGCAGGTGGCAAGTGTGTGTGAAGGGGGTAAGAGTGTGTGTAAGTGTGTATGAAAGAAACATCCCTTTTGGCAACTGGGAAAACACACCACAGGATGATCATTCCACTTTCTAAACTCTGATGATGTCAGCACCCTATAAGTATATCAGGGAAATGAAATCCCCAGTAATGCGAATAGCGCTGTGCTAATCGTCCGTCTCTAGTGTCATAACATAGTTAGGTAGGGGTTTGAATCCAGCAGGTGGCAAGTGTGTGTGAAGGGGGTAAGTGTGTGTAAGTGTGTATGAAAGAAACATCCCTTTTGGCAACTGGGAAAACACACCACAGGATGATCATTCCACTTTCTAAACTCTGATGATGTCAGCACCCTATAAGTATATCAGGGAAAGAAATCCCCAGTAATGCGAATAGCGCTGTGCTAATCGTCCGTCTCTAGTATCTTAACATAGTTAGGTAGGGGTTTGAATCCAGCAGGTGGCAAGTGTGTGTGAAGGGGGGTAAGTGTGTGTGTAAGTGTGTATGAAAGAAACATCCCTTTTGGCAACTGGGAAAACACACCACAGGATGATCATTCCACTTTCTAAACTCTGATGATGTCAGCACCCTATAAGTATATCAGGGGAAAGGAAATCCCCTAGTAATGCGAATAGCACGCTGTGCTAATGCGTCCGTCTCTAGTGTCTTAACATAGTTAGGTAGGGGTTTGAATCCAGCAGGTGGCAAGTGTGTGTGAAGGGGGTAAGTGTGTATGAAAGAAACATCCCTTTTGGCAACTGGGAAAACACACCACAGGATGATCATTCCACTTTCTAAACTCTGATGATGTCAGCACCCTATAAGTATATCAGGGGAAAGGAAATCCTCCAGTAATGCGAATAGCGCGTTGTGCTAATGCGTCCGTCTCTAGCGTCTTAACATAGTTAGGTAGGGGCTTGAATCCAGCAGGTGGCAAGTGTGTGTGAAGGGGTAAGTGTGCATAATTGATATATCCCTTTTGGCAACTGGGAAAACACACTACAGGATGCACATACCCCTTTCTAAACAATATCACAATTATGTATGGCTTTTGATTACAGACATGCCATGTGTGTTGTGCACACACAGAATGCCCATGTGTGTGGGTTGTCCCTCACAATAATGCATGACATTGATTACACCGGTTATGGCAATGAACACATGATGTATGTGTGTGCCAAATACACATATGTACCTGTGACTTTCAATAGTTACCATGTGTGATGCCTGCCACATGTGAATACATGGTATTTGCACAGGGTAACATTATGACCGTGGTCTTCTGTGCAGATGCTGCATGTGGGATGTGTATATACAGTGTGAGATGTAGATGCTATCAGCCTAGTAGTGAGGGATGCACACCTGGTCTGGGGCATAAAGTCTACATGTTGTTGATGTACAGGAGCTGCATGTTCTCACCTGTTGTGGGAGTGGTAAGACAGTATTCCATAGCAATGCAGTGACTGCATGCTAAGAACCATTCAGCTAGGGTGTTGTAGCTACACTTATTCATTAGCATTCAGTAATTTGTCGGAATCCCTGGTGAGGGTCTGATGCCAACCAAGGTCAGGGGTCTACCAGCCTGTGTCACTTGCTCAGTGATCCCTTCCATGTTCCCTATCATGTATCCCAGTGCGACATCCCACATCAGCTGTGGTGGCATGGACAATGACTGAGTCATATGTGTCCATGCATCTGACTGACTTGTATGTTGTTGTTACAGTTTGGCCATGTGTTTCCATCTCATACATGTGATGTACATCAATGGGTAGGGGATAGGGTTGACTGTGTACATGTGGCAGCTGTGACATTACTACATGACACACATATTCCACAACTGTACCATAGAGGTGACTGACAACTGACCTTTGCACATGCTACTGGAGTATTGAGATTACATTGGTGATTGACAGCACATAGGGCCAATGGTGAAAAGAGACATAGGTCCATAGGTTCGTACAGGGATATCTGCCCAGGGCATGTATCCACCTAGCCAGAATGTGTGTGCCTTTCAACATGCATTGTGAATCTGTCTTGCTATGCCCTTTTCCAAGGTTAGTATACTGTGCCTCTTTCTCACAGTGACACATAAGTGATACCCAGGGTAACCCTACAATGTCACATCCAGTCATTAATATCGCTCTTGAAGATAGTCACTGAGTCAGTCTGCCTAACCTCTATTGGGATAATAATCAGGAATGAAGGGAGCCTCTGAGTTGTGAATGTGCCCCTCCACCATGTCCTATGTATATCACTCCTGAGGTTCAAGTATTTCCAGCGTGTATCCTGGTGGGATCTGGATATTCTGAGATGCAGCATGGCCATTAAGTGAGGGTATGACCTGGCCTTCTATGTCAGGCACAGATTGCCTATGAAGAGGCAGTATGTCACTGAGTAGAGCTGCTGCTACTTTAACCAGTCAGTATGTGGCATCTGTTTGAGCACTTTGATCCCTTGTCGAGGTACATATGTGGTAGCTCCAGTTGCTGCAGGTGTCTGGTAAGGTGCATGCCGACAGGTTCATCATAGTCAATTATGGGCATGATGAGGGATGAGTAAAGGGGCACAATGTCCTTTCCTGGCCTACATGTGGATCCCATGATGATGTGGCCCATATAACATGCTTACCTAACCACTTTGTCCATGTTGTTGTCAAATGGTAGAATGCTATCAACCTCGTACCCCAAGGTCCATAATTCCTTGGTCTGCACTTACTGGATTAACACATATGTGGTGCGTTGTGGTCACTTAGTGTTTGACAAAGGGATGACTATACTCTTTCTGTCATTCACGTTGAGGCCATGGCTGTGGCACAAGTCGTGTGTTTGCAAGAGTCCCTTTTGGAGGATGCGTGTGTTAGCTGGTGAGTTGATTATGGTGTTAGGTCTGCAGTCACCTGCGACTTGCTGAGCCACAGTACTTCCATGTTGGCCTGTACCTATGACAAATATATAATGAACATGACAGCTCCTAGGGCTGTGCCTTGTGGGACACCACTTGTACCAGGTTGGAGGCTGACATGGCTCCAGCAATTCTACCATGTGTGTTCTGCCCTTGAGCCACTGTGCAATACCCATAGTGACATAGGGGTTAATATGTACACTGGTGAGCTTCCTAGAATGCACAAGTGGGGTATTGTATCCAAGGCTTATGCAAGGTCCAGGTAGGCTGTGTGGACCTCCTACCCCTTGACAGTGGCCTTGGTGACTGTTTCAAAGAAATCAAACAGGTTTGATAGGCAGGATTTGCCATTGACAAAGCCAAACTGTGTATGGTGACATGTCTGTAGGTCCACAATATCTAGATATGTGAGGTTCATGATGATCCTTGCCATAGCTTTGCAGACAAAGCTAGTCAGACATATGGGGCGAGTAGTGTCCAGGATCCGTGGCGGCACCACCTGAATGTTGAGGGACCACTGTTGCTGTATGCCACTCTCTGGCCACATATCGTGTATTAAGGCTGGGATTGAACAGTGGTGTTATGTCTGGGTGTAGCTCTTCTTGTGGTTCATGTAGGACACAGCCTGGGACACTGTCTGGTCCCATTGATGCAGTGTTTATTGCTTTGGGAAGGGCATCTCTTACCTGAGCATCTGTGATGTCAGGGGGGGAAGCACTGTGCTGCGAGACATATTTGCCCTTTTGGTGTGGTGGGAGAAGGCAGCATTGAACCTGTCCACTAGGATGATGGCAATGTCTGTGTGTTTTATATTTTGTGTGACATATTGGATTACCTCTGAGCATATCTGGGTAGTACCACCCAGGTTACTAACATAACTACAGGCAGCCTTGTGATTATCCTCAGTGGCTTGTGGAATCCTCTCTCAAAGATGGCCTTAGACAATCATATGGGTGCCTGTAGTTGTCTTCCAATACTCATCAGTGGTGCCTTCACATTTTGGGAGGTTGTTGTATCATGTAGTGGCGTCATCCTTCTATTGTATAGTGTGTTTATGGCTGGTGTCCAGCCCAGGACATCTGCCTTTGGAGAATTGGGTCATGCTTTCATATGTGGCTTCATGATCCATGCATTCCTGAATGTGTCCACAGAATGCCTCTATACAGGTATCTGCAGTCTGGTCCATATTTTCAACAGGCCTTGGGCCTTTGAAGGTTTCCACATCATTTATGAGGGGTGTGCACTTGCTTGACATGAGCTGTTGACAGGCGTGCCGCCCTCCAGACAGAGCAAGGTGAGGGTCACAGTCAGCTACCTGTTGGGTGATAGAATGTGCCACATAACACAGGCACACAGGTCACTCCACAGCAAGTACAGCTATGAGGCAGACATTGTCCATGCTGGTGCAAACAACCTGAGGCGTACCTCCCTGGACCACATGGAAAGAGACACAGAGGAGCTCTTACAGCACCCTCTCAAACTCAGGACTCCCACACAGCCTTCATGCTGACACAGGAGAGTTTAGATTACTCTGCAAACACCATCATACTGGGTCATGCCAGCTACCCAAACATAGACTGTGAACATTACACAAGCCACAATACCCAAGCTCTAAGGTTCCCATTGATCAGACATTCTTTGGCTATGGAACAGGTAACCAACCTTCCCACAAGAGGGCAGATATACTAGAGCTGATCTTTACAAACATGAGTACAAACTGCTCACCACTGGGAGTATATCCCTCATTGTTGCAATCAAACCATATACTAATCACACTGGAGTTCTGGATCCCCACATATGCAAACGTCCAACACATCGATGTGTGTGTGTGGGAAATGTCCCTATTAGCAACTGTGACAGTATCGTACAGGATGCAGATCCCGCTTTAGAAACACTGATCATGTGAGGACTGTATAACTATATCACCTGTAGTACAGTCCTCCAGTAATTTGCATAGCGCTCTGCTAATCGTCTTTCTTCAGTGTCATAACGTAGTTAGGTAGGGGTTTGAATCCTGCAAAGGGAATGAATGTGTGTTAGTATGAGTGTGGTTTATGTGTGTGCACTATGCTGGGAGGGTTAACTGCCTTTTGCCAACTGGGAGAACACACTACAGGGTGCACATCCCTCCTCCTACACACAGATGATGTCAGCACCCTCTAAGTACAGCATTAGTAAAGATTTCTCCAACTACTGCAAATAGCACACTCTGCTAATGTGTCTGTTTCTACTGTCATTGCACAGTTAGGTATGGGTTTGAATCTTGCAAATGGAAAGTATGTGTTTTACTGTTGGTGGGGTTAGTGTGTGTGCACAATGATGGGGTGGGATGTGGCTTTTGCCACATGGGGCTATACACTGCAGGGTGGTCATTACCCTTAACAAGCAGTGATGTTGATAGCACCCTATACAAACAAAACTACAAAACAGAAGGTGGTGGTACTGATAACACATGTAAGGTAACACTTCTTCAAGTAATGTCCTGTCCACAAAGCGGAGTAGGATAATCAAACAATTCTTTTATTCTATACAGACAACATGACAACAGACAACTAACTGCCAGTACTCAGTATAGTGTTACATGCTACTGTAACACGCACATGTACCGAATATACCTAGATAGTGTTCTGAAGCCTGAATGTGGCAAGTGTGTGGATGTGGGATGTGTCTGTGTGTGCATTTCCGTATGGGAAACATGTTTGATGTGGCAATCAGGGTACTACAGTACCTGATGCACATTACATCTTTCAACTGATGAGGTTGCCTGCACCCTGTGAGTACAGGTAGAGAAGGGGATGCCAGTAGTAAACAACATAGTGCACTTCTCAAATGTGTACCTGTCATGTATCAACAGCTACTCATGTAGGGTGATAAATAATGGGAATGGCAGGTGGCGTGTGCATGTGTGTGGGTAGCAGGGTGTGTATGAATGCATGTGTGACAGAACAGATACATGTAGCTGAATCTACATAACAGCACAAGATGCGCATTGCCATAGTCAATGTTAGCATGTGATGGTGTGCAGCTGGTACACTTTGTTAAGTAGTATGGGTGCAGATAACAATTGAGGACATTCATACAGTTACTGCAGCAGGACTGCTGGGATATACACACAATTATACTGCAACAGTCAACAGTTACCAACATGTTACTACTTATACACATCTATGTAGTCACCCTGTGCATCAGCAACGTGTTTACCTTTACCTGCACCGATGTTGTAGTATGCAGGAGGTGGCACAGTGTCATCATATGCACAGGGTGTGGGTTAGGTATGCCCAAGCCGCCACTGGTAACACCAATTGACATGTGTGTGTATGTGTGTTTGTGAGGGGCAGCAGTACAGGGTGGACCGTTGTTGGTGCAGTGTGTGTGTGTATGTGTTTGCCCTAGGTGTTAGGTTTCTGCATGTGTGTAAGCACGCACACAGTCCCACATAATGGCTGCCATGTACAGGGTTTTGTGGACAGCCACAGACTGCACCTGTCAGGTCATCCAGATCAGTGTCTGTGGGCACGGACACGGTACCTGTGCCTGGCAGGGGTGCTACGGGCGTATCGGTACTAACCCAGACTGGGTACTGTCATCGGAAGCAGGGGTGTGTTGACTGGACACAGTTCCCTGTTGGGACTGTCCAGAGCCACGTGCACGTGGTCTCCTGGGGCGTCTGGATGACAGCACAGACCCAGCATTGCTGGGGCTGGTGCTGGCACTTGAGCAGCGAGTGGGCCTGTTGTAGATCGCGGCCACTGCCAGCTGGTGCTCTTGCTGGCATACGCCGCGTCGGCGTCATAAGCACACCATCGCCCTGGCCCATGGACATCTGGTTGTGGAGCAGCTGTTCTATGCCCCACAGCGTCTGTCAGCGACATCTGTGAAGTTACGGATAGCATTCGCAACATCACGCATGCCGTCTGTCATGGCTGTGCGACATGCTCTCAGCTCCCTCAGACCCTGTCTGGTGTACCTTTCCATACGTGCCTGTGCCTGCATGACAGTTCTAAACATAGTGGAGGTTGACATACCTCCTTGGGCACGTCGGCCAGAGGCAATGCGACCACGGATGCCCCACGAGAACCCATGGGCGACTGTCTGCGTGGTACCATTGGAGGCCCCTGCTCATGGCTGCCTTGTGGGGATGCATGTACCACAGGTACCACATTACCCTGATCTATGCCCACTGCTGACTGTCCATCACCTAGGGACAATGGTGACAAAGGATGTAACGGCAGGATGACTGTGCGCATTGCCGGGGTTGAAAGCTGTGTACTGTCAATTGGCTGACCAATGGCGGACCCAGACACACCTTCCTGCACCATTACAGACATTTCATCATCATCAGTACCTGGGGCACAAGATTCAGGTTCCCTGCTGCAGGTCACCAGAGCAGCACCAGAACCTACGGGAGGAAAACATGGAACACAGATTACAGTCTCAATACATATTTGACAGAGATGCACTTCAATACTAATGCACACATTCAGAAATGGACACATGCACTCATGGACACTAACACACATGCACACTTGGGCACAGGCACACTTGCACACATGCACACCCCGAGTAAACACACACATCAGTACCGTGTTACACTACTCAATTTACTACCTGTCAATTACAGTTATTGTGAACACAGTCACCAGCATGTCTACTACAGAGTTACACTACTCTTCCTAGTTTTATAAATTGTTTTACGGATAATGTTAAAAAGACTCACCAGCATGTATGGCCTGCCTCATTGCTAGATGGGAGGGACCTGGAAGTGTGAAGAGAGTAATGTCAGTGGGCACATGTGTGCCATTCGTTTTGCACATGATACAGTACAGTAGTACACTAGTTCCCTTATACACATCAGCTGCACATCATGTCTGTATATATATCATGATGACAGATACATACCACATGCACACCTTAACAGCGTACAGAACAGTCATATGTACATACCAGGAGTTAACTCTAATCTCACCCTTACCTCTCTTCAAACGTCAACTCAAACTCTACTTCCAAAACCACTGGATTTGTTATTCTTGGAGTCCAGGCTAACGTCCCTCTCCCTACCCTCTCTTCACCTTTAACCCCTCATTGTGCATAGAAACTAGCTTCTACCCTGTTTCTTTCACCTTGATGTCCTTCTATGCTCTGACCTACTTCTCCCATCCCTCCACCTCCTCTTGACTGTCTTCCTTCTTTTCCTCACTTCCCTTCTTGACTCCTGCCTCTTCCATATCATTGTATCTGTCATACTCCTTCTACTTCTCTACCCTTCTGAGCCCTAACTATTATGTATATGGCTTTTGCCTTATTGCATAACCATTATGCTTTAGGTAGGATTGCTTTGAAACCAACGGTACATTGTGTATGACTCTAAACTGTTTGACTTCCTTACATGTATGTTGATTTAATTAACAGGCTGGTGTACAATTCTATTATGTTGGCTGTCTGTATTAACAACTTGTCTGTCTGCCTTTATTACGTTATGTGTGGAGCTTTTCTCCACAGGCCTCTACTGAAAATGAACTTATATCCAGCTAGACTATCTGGGTCAACAAATGTAAAAGTAATAACAATAAATGAATATGGCATCTTACCTGCCCGCTCGCTGTCTTGCTGCTGTGTGGATCCAACCTCCATCAGGATGCATGATTGTTGCTGTTGTTCTGGGGCTGGATCCACAACACTTAGCAGTAGCCCCTCCTGTCTGGTGAGGGGGATGTGTAGCCACCCCACCTGTGGCAACCTGTTGCCTGCGGATATCTGCAGCAGCTGGCGGACATTTCTTATCAAATCACTGCAGTGATGTCTCACCTGCTCATATGTCCTATCATGCATGCCAACATCATTTATCCTGCTAATGAGGTTTTGCCACAGTGCAGACCTCTCCTGCTGATTCTGGGTGGTGCGTGAGAACAGGATGGCATAGTCACGCACCAGGCTCTGGTGGATCACGTCATCCTCTGCAGCAGAGTAGGCAGGATTCCTTTTGGTGCCATGTCTATCTGGAAAGGTACACAAACAGGTTATCAGCATAGTATCTCAACAATACATGGTACACATTCTATACAGGGAGTGTTAACTTCTACTTATTACTGCTTGGTTAAAACTTGATTACAGTGTAGCTATCATTCTATGTCATTTGTACTAAGTACTTGGCCTTCAGACCGGTTGTTTTACATTAGGGAGGTTGGTGGCAAGCACTGTGGTGGCAGGACACATATCTTTCATCCATTGAAGTTGGGAACTGCTGATTGTGGGCCCAGTGTACAAGTGTATTACTTCTGGTATGGGCAGTTGGCCTTCAGGCCAGTTATTTAACATTAACGAGGTTTGTGGTCTGCACTTGTGTGTGACAATAGGCTGTACTCTGCCATTCATAGCTGGGGACATCTGGTTTCAGGTTTATAGTGCCTGCATATCTGAGCTGTATCTTACTGACATTGCTACACCTTGTTTGTTGTAGCAAACACTACATCAGGCCTCCTGGATCTACCTTTGTTTATATGCTTGTTATCTGTTAGCTTGTTATTTCACTGGTATGCTACTTCCACATAGTACACATCTTCTCAACACATCTGTGACTCACTACTGATATCTGCATTGCTTACTGTACGTACTTCCATGTTACACATGACAGCAAGTGACTGCTTGTCATTGTTGCATTTACTTAATTGTGACACATTGCACTTAGGTTACCTGGCATTTGCTCACTGACACTTTTATATCAGTCAGCAGTTGTAGGTAATGTCAGTACACCCTCACTCCCCACTGGACCTTGTTTTCAATCATTAGTGATTACAGAGTTCACAATAGTATTCTAGCATGTCCAGAGGTCAGTTGTCAGTTCCCTCCCAGTCCAGCTGGTGAGTGTGGTACTCCAGAGACAATGTTAGAACAGATGCATGTACACAGACAACCCCTCCTCCTAACAACAAATTCAAACTCATGTGAGTGATGCAACCATATACCAGACTGGAGGCTAGGCTCTGTCTACTCAATACCGCCATAACCAGTCAGGTGGCAAAGGGGATCACTCACTACACTTCCAGTCTCACGTAGACCTACCACAACAGCGGACCTAACACATGATCACACATGATCATACTTGTAGGCTCAGACCACAGCTCTGCCTATGCAGCAGAGACCTCCTAAGCAGACATCCAGGCAACCACTCCCACATAAGCGAACATGTGCAACACATATCACACAAAGCCAATGTGCTGAACACTCACAGCCATTAACAGTTAACAACACACCTCATACACCTGTACTAGGTGCCTCTATCATCAGGCACACTCACATCACGTTCACCAGGCTTAACGAGGTGAGGGTCACGGTGTGCAGCCTGTCAGGCACTATGACCTGCCACATAACACAAACACTCAGGTAACCCCAAGGCAGGTACAGGTATGACTCAGTCAATGTCCATGCTGCTGTGAATGGCCTGACACATTCCTCCCTGGACTACATGACATGAGACATTACAGAGCTCTCTGAGCACGTAGCCGAGACAGTTTGACCCTGACCTTGACTAGCATCCTACCCTCACCTAGATGGATGCCACAATATCAAGGCACGATGATCCCTTCCAACAATTGACTGACATACTGGTGTCATTCACAGGTGTGCCAATGCCTGCCATCTTGGGGTGGTATGCTTTGCTAGGGACAGCTTGCACCTGTCACCACAGTCCTATTGACATTTGGCGGAGCCTCCTGCTACACCCATAGTGCCTGTATTAGGCAAGGCTCATAAGGCAAACCCACATCCATTTGTATCACAAAGGATGAGGAAGTAAGAGTGATGCTACTCAACACTGGGCGTCTAGACCCAAGGATGCACGCACTCAAAACCCTACCTAGCATTCTGGACATCGATATCTGTGCAGTAACATGAACCTGTTTCAGGTTTCACAGGAGCACACCAGTACTACCACGTTATAGCTGTTACCATTCTTGTCGGCCCCAACACTTGAACAAGGGAGGGTATCAGTATTCAATGCAGATTCCACGCCTCCACATTGGTGGCACAGTACAACATAGGTGTTAGGCCATTGAGTACAGAAGGCGTGGTTGGGGACCTGGGGAAGAAACATAGTAGCGGTCTGTCATTTGTCTACCACATGGCCAGTGTGGATTGACAGACATGTTATATAGCCCAGCTAATCATGAGTGATTCACATGTATGGCAGGGGAGGTCATTGTGCCTCTTTACTCATCCATCATCAGGCCTATAATTGCGTACAATGCACCTTTTGGGATGTACCTAACCAGACACCTACAGCAACTGGTACAGGACAACAGTACATCATCAAGGGGATGCAATGGCTCACACAGATGTCATATGCTGCCCAGGTAAAGTGAATCCAGCTGGACTCAGTGGCATACTGCCTGTTCAGAGGCAATCTGTGCGTGCCATATACAGCCATGTCCTACCTAGCAGTAATGAGCGTGATGCACCTCAGGCAATCAGAGTCCCATACAGCCACATGCTCAGGACAGCTGGACCTCAGCACTGACATACATGGACACGCTGGAGGGCATATTCTAACCGAGAGGCTCCCTTCACTCTGTAATGAGCTCACACTACTGGTTAGGCAGAGTCCCTCATTGACTCTCTTCCATAGGAATCTGGATGAGTGGATGGAGATCATAGTTGTACCCCAGGTATCACTTCTATGTCACTGTTAGACAGAGGCACAGTATACTAAAGTCGGACAAGGGCATAGCAGCATAACTTGTAATTGGGTGGCAACAGACAAACACATTCTACTAGGCTTACCAATGCCCTAGGGCAAATAGCCTAGTATGAACCTATGAACTGTTCATTCTCAACTGTTCGAGCTCATTACAGAGTGAAGGGAGCCTCTCGGTTAGGAATATGCCCCTCCAGCATGTCCATGTATGTTCTATTCAGTCGCTTACCGCTTGCTCAGAGGTGACCTTTGCCTAACATACAAGGCCATGTCAAACCCAGATTTGATGAATATGCTTCACCTCAAAAAATCTAGATCCATCAGAGCCACAAGGCGGAGACTTAAACCTCGACACGGCTATTAATAGGGCGTGCTGGAGGGATAGATTCATCACCCAAAGACTCCTATGCTGTGGAACAAAATCCCGGTATATGTGAGGCAGAGCACCTCGCTGGCCTTGTTCAAGAGAAATCTTGACCAATGGATGGGAGATCGCAGATATACCCCAGGGATTACCTCAGTGTCACTGCTCGACAGAGGCACAGCAAAATAATGGGTATAGTTCCCCATACTAAAGGGGTGGCGTAAGCCACAAATCGATGGGCTAGGCTTGTAAATGCCCTCGGGCAGATAGCCTAGTATGAACCTATGAACATGTGTGTACTGCTATAGTACTTCTGCCATATGTTGCATGTGTGTGTGTTGTGGGAGATGCACAGGTAATGGCCAGATACTTCTGCACAGGTGACACGTCTGACACATTCTGGGTGTTCATCCATACATACTGGATGTGTGCTGCCATCCAACCCTGTGATGTGGACACACATTACTCAGCCTGGATATACATATCCGAACAACACCACAAGCACAGTACACTACCTTGCTATGTATGCATGTAATTACACAGTTATTCAGTAGTTATGACAGTGATGCTATCCATGCAGCCCACTGGGCCAGTGGAAGCCACAACACACACCGCCAGCACCTTTGCATATGCTTACCACAGACATCCCACATACTGCATGTACTGTGCACACAGATATCTAACCCAGAACAACTGCACACCACTTATTAATCCTGTCCAGTGGACTACAGATACAGGCATATTGTATAACAATAGTAGGAGGCTACTGCAGCACAGGGCAGATTCACATGACGGAAGGCATCTGTTGTCCGCAGTGTTAAGATGCTTCACATTCACCAAATGCACAGATATTGGCAACATTGTTGCAGACAGTTTAGGTGCAGGTACCGCGGCGTGGCATTGTCCTACACACGTGTTATTAGTTATCCCAGATGACTGTAACCTCCCTATCCTCTCACATGTCCAGGTGAGAGCCACCCTCATCATTGCAGAACACATATCATCACTGTTACGAAATGGTATCCCTGGATGTGTGCTACATTCACCCCTGGAGGACATAGCACCACATGACAGACTGATATTAATCCCTGGCCATACTACAGGATATGTACCTGAACAGTGCCATACATACACAGTGGTCCCACACCAATGAGGAGGAACCTCTACTGACCCTGGGAACTACTGCATCATATGCACAACTGGCCTTGTGTTCTAAGCTATGGAAGTGTTAGTTATGGCCCACATGTACAACAATATTACATATGTTTATATTTCATGACTATGTACACACAACCTATCTCATGGACATACCTATAGATAGTGAACTATGATACATTTGGAGGTGTCACAGTATACACAGGATTAACCTGCTACTTTGCATTACCTGTGTTTGTGGCAGCTGTTGCTGTGCCAGTGGTGCTGCTTGCTCCTTGCTGCTTGCTGCTGCTTTTGCTGCTGGCAGTCCTAATATTTGTTTGGTTGTTTTCTCTGTCTCTCTCTCTCTCTTTCTCCGTAGTGTTTGTGCAATGAATGTATTGCGTGAGTGTAGTGTGGGTACTCAATGCTTTTGTAGTTATCTGCATAGGTCCATCTGATGGCCTCTGCACCAATTGTAAGGCAGCATTTGCTAATTGCATGCAGCTGGGTGTATACTGATTGCATGTCTCACTGTGATTTCAGGACACTGCTATAAAAGGGTATGTGAGATAGGCGTTGCCCTTTCAGATTGTAGGGTCTGGACCATGCTGGTATGCTGTTGACAGTGTTTTGTGAGTGTGAAGGTTAGTACATCTCCCATGCTTCATGCTGTGTTGTAGATTCAGGTTGCTGCATTTATCTTGCCTGTTCCCTGTAGTGAGTGTGTATGCATACTGACACCTACAACTATATGTCATATGTATTGCTATATAAATATATATATATATCTGTGTACATATACATACTTTCATATATGTACATTAGCTGACATTATTGGGTACAAGCTAACAATTAGCAGGGCTGTTTCTGTTAACACTACACTAGTATGGGAATCCAGTAATTGGGACTATAAAAGTCTGCATGACATGCTTTGGGTAGTAGACATACTATATTGCCTTTATCTTCATTCCTACTATTACATGTTCCACTTATTTAGCACTATATTCCTGTATGAGAGTCATGGCTTAGTGGTAGGTCATACAGACTAGTGTTACAATGGTCTTGTGGTAGGGCCTACTAGTATGCTCATATTCTGCTTTTGAGTTGAGTATAGGGCCTATCAATCAAAGTGCTGGAGGCACCTTTAAGCAGTTAAAGGGGTTAGTAGGTCTCACAGGAGCCAGGCTGTGTTGCAGATTCTGGTTGCTGCATATATCTTCACTGTTTCCTGTAGTGAGTGTGTATGGCTACTGAGACCTACAACTATATTTCATATGTATTAATATATATTTATATATATGTATGTGTAGATATACATACCTTCACATATGTACATTACCTTACGTTACTATGTACAAGCTAACAGGTAGCAGGGCTGTTTCTGTTCACACTGAACTAGTATGGGAATCCAGTAATTTGGCCATTAAAACTCTACCTGACATGCTTTGGATAGTACATCTCTTATATTGCCTTTATACTGATTCCTACTATTACATGTTATATTTATTTTAGCACTGTATTCTTGTGAAGCAGGCATGGCTTAGTGGTAGGTCATACAGACTAATGTTACCAAGGTCCTGGGTTCGAGACTGACAGTGGGAATTTTTTTTCTTTGCAAACTTTCAAACTGAGTACAGGACCTGTCAATCAAAGTGCTGAGGCCACCTTTAAGCAGTTAGAAGGGTAAGTAGGTCACACAGGGGTCAGGCTGTGTTGCAGATTCAGGTTGCTGCAATTATGTTCACTGTTTCCTGTAGTGAGTGTGTATGGCTACTGAGACCTACAACTATATTTCATATGTATTAATATATATTTATATATATGTATGTGTAGATATACATACCTTCACATATGTACATTACCTTACGTTATTATGTACAAGCTAACAGGTAGCAGGGCTGTTTCTGTTCACACTGAACTAGTATGGGAATCCAGTAATTTGGCCATTAAAACTCTACCTGACATGCTTTGGATAGTACATCTCCTATATTGCCTTTATACTGATTCCTACTATTACATGTTATATTTATTTTAGCACTGTGTTCTTGTAAAGCAGGCATGGCTTAGTGGTAGGTCATACAGACTAATGTTACCAAGGTCCTGGGTTCGAGACTGACAGTGGGTATTTATTTTTCTTTCCAGACTTTCAAAATGAGTACAGGACCTGTCAATCAAAGTGCCATAAAGGCACTTTTAAACACTTAAAACCAGGTCTGCGCTCGTTTGCGAAAGGCTCACGCATGCGCACTGGCGATGAGCTCCGCTAACACAAGCGCACACCCGCGCTAATTTCTTTGAAAGAAAAGAAAAAGGGGTGACAGGAAAGTGGTGAAAAAGGGGTCACAAAGAGGGTAAGACAGTAGGGAAACAAGCGTGGGATTTGCAGGAGGGATGTAGGTAAGGCCCATAGATGCCCATGTCTTTGGCAGCAACAGCTGTGCATTTCCATGTATTTTGGTGAGACATTGGAAACCTTTCACCCCTGAGAGAGGTGTCAGGACAACATTAATATTTGTTGTACAGCCAATTGTAATTAACTGTTTAAATGTCAAGCAGACGTGTGCGACATGGACAGCTATGTATGGGGCGTAATTTTTTTGTGGGTACAGAGTGCCCTTTTTTTTTTTTTCAGGTGAGAGTGGTATGTCAGGTGAAGGAAGTCTGTATAGCTGGGGAGGTAGGTTGGGTAGGTTAACAGACAAGACAGACAAGACGCATACAGGGGCGGTGTATGACACACGTGGGGGGGTTACACAATTGACGGGGACGGAGGTTGGGATTTCCAAGATGCATGAGCCCACAGATGGCAACAGTGGAACTGATATCTCCACCCATAGGCAGTTGCCACTGTTCCTTCACAGCCCAGGACGGGGCTGTGCTGGGGGCTGTGGGGCGGGCAACGGCCGGGGCGTTAGCTGTGCCACACGAGTCTCAAGCTGGCGTGGGGCCCAAGAACAGTGTCTTGGATCTCCCGCACCACAGACCGGACACCGCGGAGGGTGAGTGGACGAACCCCTCTGGCCACACTTGCAGAGGGGGGACGGGCCCCATCCCCTGCAGCGATTCCACCCGAAGGTGGCACAGGGCCACCGGAGGGTGGTCCGGCCTGGGCACTAGTGCCAGGTGCAGTCACCAGCTGAGGTGGGTCTGCTGGGACCTGCCTTCCCAAGCGTTCTAGGTTTGTGAGTAGTTATGTTAGTTTGGGTTAGTGGCATTGTATTCCATTCAGATTAGTTGTAGCAGCATGCATTGTTATTCCCATCAAACAAACACCCAGATATTAACACCATTGAACAAGGGGCATATCAATATCACATGCATTATTTGAACAGAAATACACAGTCAAACAACATGCAGGGTTGATTAATGGCAACAGGCCATCAGATTTGCAGGTATGAACAGGGCACATGCACGAACAGACATGCATATATTTTTGAAACAGACAAATGTTCATGATTAATGAAATGTTCACATACCATTATTTAGTGGGTGTTGTTATATGGAATTATAGGGTTGGGCGGAGATAGAAAGTGATGACACATTCATATGTTACACATTGATTTACATTTGTAATAGGTACACAATTAAGTTGAGGCTGATGTTTCAAAATAAATTTTATTTGACTGTCAAGCTACACCTGTTACAAATACATCACTATCCTACTTATTTTGAATTTGATCAGATACATCATCCTGCTACACTTTGATGACAGGACAGGGGACAACTATGGCTGTTTAGTCTGTCAGATAATCTGCAAATTGTTTACTGTGATCACCATATACAGCATTTGGCCTAGACATTCCAGATTCTGACACACTGAAATCAGTTTGGGATATTAAGTTGTACTTCCCACATGCATTTAGTTCTGTAGAAACACACTGGGGCTAATATATTCAGGGGTTATTACTACTTTATTTATTCATACATGACCCTTTCTGTCACTCTCACACATCCTGCTACTTCACAGTTCAGGTTGCTACTTCTAGGCTTTGTTCACATGTTAGACTAGTGGTGATTCAAACACTTTCCAACAGCCTCACTTCTGTCATGATTCAGCATTTCAACAGTGATATATCTCACATGTGACTACCTCAGATTCTGAAGCTGTACTCTTGAGACTACTGCAGGTTACACTATATTTAATTAATGGTGGGACATCTGTATTACAGCACTGTTTAATTCTATCAATTATATTTCCAGTTACACTTGCATACTGATGAACTTGTTGCAGCCATACCTGCAGACTTTCAAATCTTGCTTGCACATTATATTACTTTTAATCAATACACTGCAGTGTTCTGATACATGCTACAGTATAATATTTATTTACAAGTACTGGGTGGGGTTACTAACCTGCATAGTGGCGCATCCGCACCAGCCTACGGGCATGCATCTCGCGATTCATAGAGCGGACACCTGCAGCTGTAATACGAAAGAAGTAATATTGGACTACACATCTCCATGGTATCAGCTAGTTGAAATCCTTACATACATAAGTAAAATGTGACTTACTCAGTAGTGGGGCGTTGGGCATATCCCGGGCCTCCTGGATCCATTCGGTCAACTGGTCTTGCTTGCGTCGCTTCAGGTCCGCATGGTGGTGACGGACCTGCTCACCAGTGCGTGGAATGCCAGTAGCACTGGTCAGATCACGAGCCAACTGATCCCATGCCTCTGCCCTATATGCTCCCCATGAGACCTGGCCCTGCATGAGTTGGGCCTCGTGATGATGGACAAGGAGCCAGACCATGTATCTGGACTCCTCAACGCCCCAACGCTGTGCTCGAAAGCAACGTCCCTCACCTACTCCACTCATTCTGACTGCAGCTGTGTTCTACAATCGTTTCTGCTGTGTATTCCGGCCTATGGGGCTTATATATGCCGCTTTATCCGCACATTTCTCTGATTGGCCGTTTTGGAATTGTATCTACTTCACTGAAAATGCTTTCTCATGCTCCATTCTGGATTTTATCCCATATATATGCTATTTCTGCATTTCATGGTATTGCTGTCATGGCTTAGTGGTGAAGTACCTTGACTCTAGTGCATGGTATCCTGGGTTCGACTCTGGCAACTGACTTTTGATTTTCCTGACAGAAATGAGTTGAGGACCTGTCAATCAAACATGCCAAAAGCACTTTTAAGCACTTAAAACCAGGTCTGCGCTCGTTTGCGCGGAGGTAACTCATGCGCACTGGCAGTTAGCTTGTGGGAGCGGCGCGCAAATGGTGTGCGCTGGGATAAACCTTAATTGGCTAGTGACACACATGTTCAGCTAAGCACAGCTAGTTGCAAACGGTTTCAGCCTATTAAACCGGTGCTTAGCAACGGGCATGCAGTTTGCAGCTTTTTAAACACTACTCAGCTACGGGCACTCCGTCTCACAGCAGCTTGGCTATCAGTACATTTCTAACTATTTTTATTATTGTGTTACTTTGGAATATATGCTCCATTTCATTCCATTTTACAAAAGGGAATACATTTACATTTGTACAATACTGTCACGGGGGTTTCTAGTGCTTATTTACAAAAAAAAAAAAGGTTGTTGTGGGGGCTCGAACCCTGCCTGCCTACTCTTAGGCCGGCAACTCTACCGCTAAGCTATTACTTCTTGGCTTACTTTGCATATTTAGTTCTTATATCCTTTTCCACTGACTGCTAACTGTGATTGCGCTAGTAGCACCAGCACACAGGCGCACACAGTAGCAAACATTTACGGGTTTAAAAAAAAAGGTTTTAATTTAATTTTATAACATCTCTTCACTTTATACACTGATGGTCTATCGGGGCATGTGTTGTGTAGTGTGTTTATTCACATTTCCACGGCCTCTCTCGTGGCTGTTTACTTTCAGCCATTCTAGTCTTCCGGGGGCGTGTCCGCTTGCAGGGCTTAGCCTACAGACACGCCCACTACTCTCTCACACGGACCGTGTAAGAGTTACTAGTGTGATTCAGCATGCCTCATGCACCTCATGCATATGCATGACATGCTGACATCACACAGTTTAACTGCAGCCTCCGTGTAAGAGTTATAACTCTTACACGGAGGCTTCCTGAATCTGGCCCATAGTGTCATTCAACCCTGGTGGTTTATTAGCCTCTAAATGCAATTGCCATAAAAGTTCCCTATACTCTATAGAGGTTTCCCAAGGACCACCTCTTATATCTTTATTTACAACTTCCAGCACAAAAAAAGTGAAAGAGGCTTGCTCGCAGTTCACTTTGTCTATATAGTGCATTATTAATACACTTATTCTTGATGTCATAATAGTGCTCATATATTCTATTCCTTAATTTTCTCTCAGATTTTCCTATATAAAATGCATCACATACTTTGCAGAAAGCTAAATATATAATCCCTCTTGTCTGGCAATTTGCATACTGTGTACTTTGAATCAGAGTATCCCTACTCTTGATATGTAGGGTATCCTTGGAAAAAACAAAACCGCATTGGTTGCATCTTCCACATCTATATGTCCCAACTCTCCCCTCTTTGGTTTTGTTCTTTTGATGTTTACTTTCAAAGAAGTTTTTAAGACTTTTCCCCTTCCTATAAGTGCACTTCAGAGGGGTAGAAAACAAACAGTCCAAATCAGAAAATTCCCCAAATTTTATCCATTAATTTTCTATCATATTAATTTTCAAGGCTTCGCCACTAAAATCCATTACAAGATTGTTTTTACCTTCATATTTTTCATATTTCATTTCTTGGTCCTGCCAATTGGTTACACCTAAAATGGGCTTGAATTTACTAGGTCTTCCCTTTCTTACCTCCTCTTCCACTTCATCAATAAGTTTTTGCAGGTAACCCCTAGCCAGGAACATTCCCCTTAAATTCTCACATTCATCCCAAAAACTTTGCCTAAAACTCAATATAGAGCTGCAATCCCAGTTTGTGCCAGGAAAAGACAATATACTGGCGGACAGCCTAAGCAGAAATATCATGGATCCACACGAATGGATGCTGCACCCAGACATCTTCCTTCAGGTAACACAATCATGGGGGAGGCCGGACATAGATCTTTTTGCCTCCCACCACAACCATCAGCTGAAGAAATTCTGCTCAAGGACATACCACCCACAAGCATGGAAAGTGGACGCCCTCTCTTTCAGCTGGAATACTCTAACAGTGTATGCATTCCCGCCTCTTCCATTAATGACCAAGGTCTTACTGAAGATCAGGACAGAGCAGCCCAAAGTGATTCTGATAGCTCCGGACTGGCCCAGACAACACTGGTACCCACAGTTAAGGAGCATGTCACGCACAAAACCGTGGCCTCTACCACAATGGCCACTTCTTCTGACACAACACAATTACAAAACTCTGCACTCCAGCCTGAAAACCTTGCAGCTGACAGCCTGGAGAATACCTTGACTCCTCACCAGGATAAGCTATCCAAGACAGTGAAGGACATCATCATGGAAGCTCGCCGGCCTTCCACAAGAAAGGCATATTCAGCAAAATGGAAAAGATTTCGCACTTGGAACACCGCAAAGGGCCTAGATGCGACAGTGATGAACTTGGCACATATCCTGGAATACTTAGCAGAAATGCTCCACAGTGGCCTTTCTTACTCTTCCATAAAAATTCATGCTTCAGCAATTTCAGCAGAATACAATACAGATCCACCTGTCTTTTCTCATCCTCTCCTAAGGCAGTTTCTAAGGAGAGTTAAAAACATCAATCCTCCAAGGAAACCACCAGTGCCTACATGGGACCTTAACTTCATGTTGGAAAAATTAACTCTACCTCCCTTTGAACCAGCAGCATCTTCAGAACTACAGTTCCTGTCTTGGAAGACTGCCTTCCTTCTGGCCATAACCTCAGCAAGAAGAGTATCTGAGTTGCAGGCCCTCATGGCACTACAACCATTTCTTATTTTTCATCAGGACAGAGTTTCACTGAGAAGCGATCCTTCATTCATGCCAAAGGTGGTATCCAGGGTCTCTCTGAACCAAGCTATTCACCTGCCTACCTTCTTTCCAAATCCACAAAACAAAGGGGAGAAACTTCTGCATACCCTGGACATTCACAGACAGTTGCGCTAGTACTTGGACAGAACTAAGACTTACAGAAAAACTGACCAGCTATTTGTAGCATATGCTGCTGGTGTACAAGGAAAAGCAATTTCCAAACAGACAATTTCAAAATGGATAGGGAATTGCATTCGATTCTGTTACCCTTTTCATGGCAAAACAGTGCCAGCTAACATTAGACCTCATTCCACCAGAGCCACAGCCACCTCCACAGCCTTCTTAAGAGGGGTGGCCACCAAGGACATTTTAGAAGCTGCTACATGGAGCTCCGTGCATACATTTTCCAAGCATTACAACTTACCCTTATATTCCAGATCCAGAGCAGACTTTGCTATGGCAGTCCTGCAGGGCATTTTAGCTACACCATCCCTTTCTTAGATCCTACCACCCCCAGCTTGGCTATGGTATTCTACCCATATGTAAGAACTGCAGATGCATCCTTGAAGGACATAGCACAGTTTTGTACCTACCATAAATGTAGATGTCCGATAGGTATGCATCTGCAGTCAGGTTTACCCTCCCTCCTTCCCCTCTGTGGTATTTCCTGGGTACTTATCCCTCTTATAGCTAGCTGGGGTTATCTATTATGGTGTATTTATTTTATATTACTGTGCATGTTTGGAATTTTTTGCATCTCTCCAAATTTAGCCTTCCTTAGAGGGCACCTGGCATCTGGGGCAAGAAAAACTGAGGAAGATGGCGTCGGCTGACGCTTTTATACCCCAGGCGCTCTGACGTCGGGGAGAGGGCGACATCAGCCGACGCCGGACCCAGACTTTGGAATCTGGCCGACCGAAGGGCTGCCTGAGGCAGGACAACCCATATGTAAGGACTGCAGATGCATACCTATCAGACATCTACATTTATGGTAGGTACAAAACTGTACTGTCTTCCACTAGGAAAGGTATATGTCATTAAATGGAAGAGATTTTCTATCTGGGCAAAGAACAAAAATCTGAACCCCTTTTCAGCTTCCATTCCCAAGATCCTTCTCTTTCTGACTTCTCTCTCTAAGGAAGGGGCCAGTTTCTCCACGATCAAGGTTCAATTGGCAGCGATTTCGAATTTTCATCTTAGCAGTGATTCTACCTTTTCTTCTCGACTCTGCCAACCCTTTTTGAAAGGTGTTTTTCTATTGCAACCCCCTGTTAAGCACCCGTCTCTTCTGTGGGGGTCTGGCTTTGGAAAACCACCATTTGAACCGGCTGCATCTTGTGATCTCAAATTTCTTTCTTGGAAGACTGCCCTTTTAGTGGCAGTAACTTAAGCGAAGAGAGTCTCTGAGCTACAAGCTCTTACAATTAAGCCACCTTACTTAATTTTTCATAAGGACAGAGCATCTCTGAAACCAGATCCATCTTTTATGCCCAGGGTGGCTTCAATGACTAATCTCAGTCAATGTATTCATCTCCCAATATTCTTCCCTAACTGTGTCAGTAAAAGGGAATACATTCTGCACACCTTGGATGTTCATCGCCAACTTAGTTTCTATCTTCATAGGACTAAGGAATTTAGACGTTCAGACCAGTTTTCTATGAATAGGAGGGGCAGAGGAATTTCGTAAGTTACGATCTTCCACTGGATTTTGCAATGTATTTCTTTCATTTACTCTTCAAAAGGGGTTCCATTATCTGCACCAGTAAAGGCTCATTCCACCAGGGTGGTGTCTGCCTCAACTGCGTTTGCAGATCATTAATCCTTAGATGACATTTGTGCAGCAGCAATGTGGTCTTCTCCAAACATGTTCATCTCCCACTATTAGTTTAAGGGCTTCCTTTGGCTCCACGGTTCTTCGGCATGTCCTTCCTTGAGGCCTCCCAGGATTCAGGTAGCTGGGTACTCTGACCTTAACATGAGGAATGGTGACTAAAATAACATCAGATTTTTAGTTATGTACTTACCAGAACTTGGCGTCTGTGTTATCTGTCGCCATTCATCATGGTCCCACCCTCCAGCCCCCTTCCAGGGAGAGATGAGTAGGATATTGGTGGTCCTGTGTTGGTGGTGGTAGTTTTAGTCTGTCTTATTTCCTTATGCAAACTCGATCTGAGGGGTTAGAGGACAGCAGAGCATCATGGGAGCAGAGGAGCTTGAGCTAAGCTGTTTGAGTATGCCGGCTCAGATCTGATAGCTGATTCAAGACCCTAACGTGATGAATGGTGATTACAGATAGCACTGATGCCAAGTTATGGTAAGTACATAACTATAATTGTTGTTTGATAAGTGTTGTGGGAACTTTTACATCCATCTGAACTACCACCAAGTTAGGCAAATAAATTTGGCAGGGAAGATATATATATATATATATATATATATATATATATATATATATATATATATATATATATATATATAGTGGTAAAAGGTTGTTGGCACTGCATGAATTACATTGGTTGCATTATACTATCTTTGGCATTGAGGCAAAGATATATAGAATATTATTGGAGACGTTCTAGCCTTCCTCATGGCTATATGGCGCTAGTTGGAGATTGCAACACTTTAGTAAGTAAAGAAAGATTCCTCTGGAGGGCCACAGTATCATGAAATACTAGGTGAGGGCAGGTACTTGAAATATATACATGCATTTGGGCTCATTGATGAAACAGAAGTGGAATGTACACATTTTTCACCAAAATGATTTCCTGACTGAAATCACTGTTGCAGTATTCCAAACAGATAGATTACCACCACTGATGTCTGGTTGGGGTACCAAAGCCTAAACATTCCATAATCCGTATATCCGATATATGACCTCAGACCCTGAACGTAGTGGTACAAAAGAATATGTACAAGTGTAAATCCTCAGTCTGTCTCACCATCAGCCTGAAAGCAAGTTTCACACCTGTGTAATTGATATTCGCACTGTACCAAAAGCCTTCTTAGATTCAGTGTCCCGTTGGAAATCCTTGGTAATCCTGTTTATCTGTGATTAATGTATGTCAGCTTGGAGGGAAAAGTGCAAGCGCAATAGACAGATACCCTACTAAGACCTCCATTTCCAGTGCCTTTTCTGATTAAATATAAAGTACAACTACAAGTTGTTCCATCTGCAATTCTTCACACCCAAGACCTTGCACTCACATTAGTCATAGCAGAATATGTTCCTAGAGATTTAATGTCTGAAGCAATTGGCCCAGTCTAAGATAGTGGATCCCTCCACACCTACATACTGTCTGCTTCAAAGAAATAACTTGAGGCCTAGGCCCAGTGATCAGTCTGCCCACTCAGTTCCTGACGTACCCACCGAGGTTGTAGAACCCCTGTACCCACATCCCTGTTGTAGGCCAGTATGGTATCCGAGGGCCATACATCCAATGTGATTGCTGTCCCTGAGTAGAAGGGGGTACTGCGGATTATGTTAGCTCATCCAGAAGGTGTTCCCATGCTAAAACCTGAGGGTGAGTTCCAGGATTACTGAGGTACATCAGAGATCAGAGCTACTACAGTTGATCCATGTGGATGTCATCTCTAAGAAATGACAAAAGACCAAGCATTTCCCCCCTTCCCATTTTATAGGAAGGAGTGGATGGACTTTTAAAGCCGTAATAGCCCTTAAACCACCTTCCTTTTTGGCATCTCCACCCTCTCCACAGAAGATTACTGTAGAGTTTTTCGATGAGGAGGAGGCCTCTGATTTGGATGATCATTTGTTAGCACACTTCTCTCAAATTCATTCACCTGGACAGTTGCCCTCAGATGATGACTTCCTCTCCTTGATTCCCCTGTAGATGAGGCATCTTTCTGAGAGACCATTGCAAGTATGGTGAAACATTGTAAATGCGAGTCTAAGCAAATCTCTGATGTCCCAAAAAGATACTACAGCCTGTTAGAAGCGGTCACCCCAGACCTTTCTTTTGTCCCTCCAGTCCTGGAGGCCTTCCTTGATGCTTTTGCATCCACATCCTCTGCTCCACCCTTTCAGTTTGCACCCCCTCAAGAGGCTTGGTATATTCTGCATTTTATTTTAAAATATTCTGCAAAATCCCAGATGAACTTATGTTCCTGTTCCAGAATCCTGTAACATTACCCTTCAGCCATCTCTTTAGCCTTGGATAAACCTTCTAAGCTACAGCCAAATGCTTGTGCCGTACCATCCGACAAGGACAGTAGGGCACTGGAGAGGAGGGGAAAATATTTGCTTCCTCTTCCCTGGCGTTTAGGATCATTAATTGTCAGACCAAGATGACCAAATAACTTCTATCTGTCCTTGGCAACCTGAATAAGGTTGTTAACATGCTAGGGTCATATTCGAAAAAAACAAATTTTGTCTTTGGTAACTCAAGCCACATGCATAGCATAAAATGTAGCTATGATGCTGTTGAGGCCTTTTCCACGGCAGCTGCTGCTGGCTTGGTTAGTACAAGATGTGCCTGTTTATACAATCTGCCTATCCCTGAAGATTTCAAGGCAAAACTCCTAGATTCCCCTCTTGTTAGGGGCCTTCTGTTCGGACCCCAGACAGCTAGATTATTCAGGACCTTGATAGCAAAGTAAAACTATAAAGGACAGAAGACAAATTCTACTTGCATCTCTGCCCATATAACATTGAAGCTACCCTGGCAAGTCCACTTTTTTGTCAGAAGAGAGCATTGTACTTGTCAGAAACAGCAGCAACAAAAAAGTTACCCAGAAAGAGATTTCCAGAACGAGGTAAAAGGGATCCCAGATCGGAGAGGCTTCCTTTCACAGATAAGTCAGTATGTCCGTCTCCCACCAACCCTCCTCCCCCACCCCCTCAGTCCCACCCTTACACTTTCCATTCTTTTGATTACAAACTGGAAAAAGATCCCTACAGACAAGTGGGTAATCATAGTCATCAATCAAGGTTACAGATTGCCCTTGAGGGAGCACTCTCCCTTCAAAGGCATTCTACCTCCTCCTCCCTACAGCCATTTGTATCTTCTCCTGCCTATCCTATAGGTCTTGCTTTACCAAGGCACCATAGAGTTTGTAGGAAGAGGATCTTACTCCAGGCTGTTCCTTGTGACAAGAAAAAGACAGTGTAGCTCAGCACCTTTCGCAAGGTACCCACTTTCAAAACCCTGGCTCCTCAAACCCTTTCTCCCTTTATCCTTCCAAAGGCCTACCTAGTATCTTTGGACTTGAAGATGTGTACTTGCTTATTCACATACACCCATCCTGCAGGAAATTAATAAGGTTCTACACCAGCTCATCACATTTCAGTTTTTTGCTTTGCCCTTTTGGCTTTCTATGGCCTCTAGAGTTTTCACAAAGTACCTAGCTCAAGTTGTAGCCTTTTTCAAGACTCAGGGGATACAAATATCCTTCCTTTTCACTGATGCTGTATTCTTTACAAATGGGATATCTTACCAAGATAGACTAACATCTGGACAGCATACCAAAGCCTTGGCTTCTTCCAGATGTCATATGTTAGATGTATGTTCTACGTCTGAAGTGATGGTTGCATAATTGATGTATGTGTGTCTAATCCTCGGAGCTTATTTGCCATCAGTACAAATGTTACTTTTCTAATTATATCTGCAGTTGTACGTAATATAGGTACAGCTACCAAGCCTTCGAAAGATAAGTGGCCCATTGAGGTTTTTTCCTTCCTTTTTTCTTTGAGTTGTGTTACCTTTTACATGTAATCCAGGAAGGGAAAATGTGATTGTGGAGGCAGATTCCCCATAAGGATAGACATGAAATACCCTTTTTGTCTTAGTGCTGCCCACAACTGTACTTGGTGCAAGTTTTGTCAAGCTTTTATACTGAAGACCTTACTCAGATGTCTGTGTTCCCCTTCTGTCTGTTTAGAAAGACAGTGTCTGAAGCTTCTAGCTCAGGGAACCATGGCTTCCAAATCCACTTGCCTCAGTGTTTAGCCACCACTTAAGAAAAAAAAATCTAAAAAAATGTACTGATTTTTCTGTCCAGCCTCCTCTGGACATCTCAGTCTGAGTGCATAAAGAAGCTGAGGACTGCTTGATTCTACCATCAACCTTCCTCTGCTGCAACACAGTTGAAGGACTACACTAGGCTACCTACCCGCACATCCACTGAGGCTTTGTCTGTGTCTGCTATAGATGAATATGGAGAACCATAACTAATCATTTTTGGAGGGGTCTTAAATGATTCCCTAGATTCTTCTTAGGGAGGAAGTCTGGTTCCCTTTTTGAAGTCAGGCAAGTATCTGAACCCCCTGAGTTTTTCAGGGATGATGTTGCTTTGAAAATGAAACAGAAAACCAGACATGTAGCTGTTATAGCTAAGGATCCACACAGAGTGTCATGATTTCACTCAGTCTTTTTAAAACCCTTATGGCTTTGAAACCCCCTCAGAGGTTAATCTGTTTCTTCCTTTGTTTCTGGTCCTCTGCTCCTTTGAAGAAGCATAGAGAGGTGGACTTGGATTCTGGAGAGGAGACCTTGGCTTATTACTCTGATGTATTCCCCTCTAGCTCTGGGTTCTGAAGATAATGATATATTTTCCTCTGCTAACCACATTGAAGAGTTGCCTTCTGTTGACACTATTGTTCACATGATGGAGCAAATTGTCGTCCACTTCCAGACTTTTGTCTTCTGACAAGGACAGTTGTGCTTTAGACAGGTATTGAAAAAATGTATATATGTGCCACATTAGCCTTCAGAGCTGTAAACTACTAGATCCGTATGATTAGATCGGTCCTGGTTCTACTTTCTTAACTTGGGATGTTCTGTTTGATTTGAGTTGCCTGATTCAGAAGCTACGTTCTCTGCTATTTCTCTTTTGAGTTCAGCTTCCAGGTAGTTTGTCACTCTGTGAAATGTAGTAATGGTGCTGCTGATGCTTCTTGTAGGGCGGCTGCTTTGGAGTCATCTTTGAGGAGGTATTCCTGGATGCGGCTCCAGTCCCTTCCTGAAGACATTAAGGCTAAGTTGCTAGACTCACATTTGAACAACCAAAATCTTTGGCTCTGCAGAAGCTGAACTTTTCAAGATCTTGTAGGAGAAGAAGGTCATGTAAGATCTTAAACAGATCTTCCTTCCTTCAATTTCCAAATTTCAGAGAAATTATTCTCAAGTTTTCCTTTGTGCAGAAGCAACCAAGGCAAATTTGCAGGACTAAGGGATCTTCCAAGATGTTTTTTCCTGATAGGCCTTCTCAGGGTTTCGTAGGGTTAAAAGCCTTCTTTTCCTGACAAATCTCCCTCCATTTTGACATTCATTCTCTTCAGCCCTTCTGCCATATTCCTCTCTCTCTTCAGATTGACTGTCTTTTTCTGCTTGGCAGCACATAACCACAGATTTCTGTGTGCCATCATTCAAAACATGTATTTCATGATTTGGAAGTCCCTTCCTACCTTTTCTGGCATTCCCCATCGCTAACCACTTTCTTTCAGTTCAGAATCTTTCGGTTAACCACCCTCTCAACAAGGCAGTGGGTTTTATTTCAGACTGTTCCTGATTCCCAAGAAGGATTCCCAATGGGGGCCCATTCTGGATCTTTCTATCTGAAGTAGTTAACTTCATTTGTGCAGCAACCTATGGGGATTGGATCCGACCTCGGATCCGAGCCGGCAGTTTTTAACAGCTTTAGATCCGAGCTCCAAGCTCCTCCCCTACCCATAATCCCCTGCCAACCCTAACTGACCCCAGATCTAGTTTGCAGCGGTTAACCAACAGCAGCTTGATCTAGAGTTCCAGGCGTTAGAGACTTTTTTTGTGAGAAAAAAATTTACCTTTTCTTCTCTTTCTTCAGATTTTGGTTGAGTGTTTCCAAGTCCCTTTTTGTATAAAACCCTCTTTAGTTTAACTTTATATTTTTTGTCATTTACCTCCCCCTTCCTTTGTGGTTCCGTTAGGGTTGTGTGTGTGTGTTTGGGGCCTAACGTGTGTGGTTTTCACTTTTAGTTAAAATGTCTGAGGCCCCAAAGCCGATTTTTTTCTAAGTGCACCGAGTGTGGCCATAAGCTGTCCCAGGCGGATGGCCACACCCGGTGTGTGTTGTGCCTTGGGGTTTAGCACCTGTCTTCTGGTTGTTCCATCTGTGCGGCGTTCAACCCCAGGGCACTCAAGGACCGGAGGTCTAAGCTGATTCTGGCGTGTCTTCTGCCCCCAGATTCGGCTTCTACCTCTGGTCCTCCCGTGGCTCCCGCTGCGGCGGCGGCCACTCCTGCTTTCCTCCCCCCGGCCGGGACTCAACCTCCCGCCATAGGCCCGGAGGAGAGGGAGGCCAGGAAAGAGAAAAGGAGGGAGAAACACCACAAGCGGTGGGCTGAGGCCTCCGCTTTGGCCCCCCCCCGGCTAAGCGGTCTTCTCCCTCCAGGACTTCTGGGTCTCCTCCTTCTCGGATCCGGTCCCCTTGCTTTTCACCGAGTCCTGAGGAGGAGGAGACCCGATCTCCTTCGAGGTTATCGAGGCGACACTCCCGTCCCGCCTCGGTGGTCTCATCGAGATCAACCCGAAGTCTCACGGATGCAGATTTGGACCGGATGATGAGAAGATTCCTCCAGGCCCAACTGCAGATGGGAGTGCTCCTGCCTCCCCCCCTCTGGGGGGGGCTCGACCCCCTTTTTTTGCCCCGATAGCTCCTTCTCCGTCCCACTTCCCGGGCTCTGAGTCCTCGGAGCCGAGCAGCCTTGGAGCCGGGGGTGTGTCGGCGCCGATAGTCTTGAGTACTTCGGCGCCGACACTTCCCTCGAGTCTGTCGGGTCCATTTTCTTCGGATCCAAGCTTTCGGAGCCGAGGGCTATGCTCCCGATCCGGGGGTATCGGTATGTTTTTGCCTCCATCCAGGTCAGAGCATACTGGTCCGTCGGATCCGATCACTTTGGAGCCGGCCCCGATCCGTCCGTCGGATCCGAGTGAGGGTCTGCTTTCGGATCCCAGAGAGAGCAGCTCTCCCTCGGGATTCGACGTGGTGGAGAGGGCCCTGTCGAGAGATTCCAGACCCCTGGCCCTTGCCACGGCTCCACCCTGCACTCCTACTCTGTTGGGCCCGACTTCCATTACCCGGCACCAGGGACAGCCTGCTCTGATGTCCCAGGTCGTTCCTTTGGAACAAGACATGGCTGGTGAGACCTCCTCGGACAGCCCCCCCCCCCCCCCGAGGAGGTTCCTCACAAGTGAAGGTGCAAAAGGAGGCACCTGGACTCCCCCCGAGTCCTTGACTGAGGACACAGATTTGAAGGAGGGGAAGGCTCCCCAAGATCACCCCCCCCCCGAAGATGTCTCATTTGGTGACATCATGGAGATGCTCAGGATAAGGGGGGGTGGTCTGCCCCAAAGCCTACCTCGGATGAATCCGTGTTCCTGGAGGTGTTTGAAGCAGGCCCGTCTGCCTCTTGGGTGTCCCCTCTGGCCGACCCCCTGGTAGATTTGATTACTACCAGGGCGTGAAGGAGCCGGACACTGTGGAGCCAGTCCCCAAGCGCCCGGACAAAATTCTCAGCCCACCCTCTGACAAGTCCCACTGGAGTAAGGGTCCCCCTGTAGATGCCATGTTGGTGGCGGCGGCCACCAAGAGGGAACTAGCTCAGGAGAGTCCCTCGGTTCATCCCCCCGAGCAAGGAGTCTCGGTCGATGGACCATTTAGGAAAGTGGGTCTTTAGTTTGGCTACCTTCTCTGTGAGGTCGCTCAACTACATGGCACATGTGCTTCGACTGCAGCGAGACCTTATCAAAGAGTACGCTGCGTCACCCCCCCCCCCCCCGAGTCCATGTCGGCGGAGGACAAGCAATTACACTCCACCCGGATGGTCACTTTCCGATCCATATCAAACACCTCTATGCGGCTACTGTCCCATGCTCGGAAGGAGCCGCTAGAGCCAGCGGAGTGGGCCTTGTCATGAGGCGTCAGGCCTGGCTCCGGCACTGTGATTTCACAGAATCCTTCAAGGCGTCTTTCGCTAATGCCCCTTTCGATGGTTCTGCCCTTTTTGGCAAAATTGTTTGCGATACCTTGGTCCAGAGTGAGAAGGCCGGGAAGACGTCTGCCGTCAGAGTCAGCTTCTCTGCTCCCCAGAGGTCCATCTCCAAGAACCAAAAGGGACAGAAGATGTAGTTCCGGAAGTCGTAACAGTCCCGTCCCGCTCCGGACTCCCAGCCCTTCCGCGGCAGAGGAGAGCAGGGTGGACGCCGCCCTAGAGGCAGAGGGGGCCCGCGGAACTTTCCAGAGAACCTTTCTCGGACCAACCTACGCAACACCCCTGAGGGGTTGCCCAACTGCTCCACTCTGGAGGCAGTCGGGGGGTGTTTCTTGAAGCACCTAGCAGCTTGGAAGTCCATCACGACAGTCCGCTGGGTGCTTCGCATTATATCCAGAGGATATCAGATTCCCTTTTCTCTTTACCCACGCAGCCCCTGATACCTCCCCAATGTTCCACCCGATCAGAGGGAGGCCACAGCAACAGAAATCCAACAGTTGCTGGAAAAAAGAGCCATCCAACACGTCCCCCCAGACCAGTGCGGGTCGGGGTTTTACTCCAGGTTCTTCTTGGTGCCAAAAAAGATGGGGGACTTAAGACCTTTCCACGACCTCTCCCCCCTGAACCTGTCAGTAACCAAAGAGAAGTTCCGCATGGTCACCCTTCAATCCATTCTCCCCCTTTTGCGGGAGAACGACTGGATGTGCTCTATAGACCTCAAGGATGCGTACTACCACATTCTGATGGACAGGCGATCCAGAAGGTTCCTCCGCTTCCGGCTAGGAGCCAGTCATTTCCAATTCAGGGTCCTCCCCTTTGGTCTCACCACAGCCCCCAGGGTGTTCACCAAAGTGTTAGCGGCCCACCTAAGGCTCCAGGGAATTCAGGTCTACCCATACCTGGACGACTGGCTCCTGACCGCCCCGACAAGGCATCTACTCTGCGTAGCCAGAAACTACTTTCTTCGTCTAGCTCCCCGGCTGGGGATCACTGTCAACATGGAGAAGTCATCTCTTACCCCGACTCAGACCATAGACTTCATAGGGGCCAGATTAGACACAAACAAGTTCCTAGCTTTCTTGACCACAGGCCGGCTGTGAACCCTGAGGCTACATGTGAGGGCCATTCTACAATCTCCAGCTCCTCCGGCGGAATTGGTCCTGGGGGCTCTAGGCTCAATGGCGGCGGCAATCAACCTATTGCCAATGGCGTGTTTGAACACGAGGGTCTTACAATGGACCCTCCAGGTCCAGTGGTCCTTTCTTCAATATCCTCTGAGCCATCCCATTCCCCTCAGCAGGGCTTGCAAGAGGGCCCTCTTATGATGGCTACAATCTCCGAACCTCCAGGAAGGACTCCCTTTTTCTATGGCCCCTCCCCTAGCCACGGTGACCACGGACACCTCCCGCCTCGGGTGGGGGGGGGGCATTGTTCGGGCAGGACAGTCCAAGGCACGTGGGACTTCACGGAGACCTCTCTGCATATCAGTGTCCTAGAGATGAGGGCAGTGCTGTTAGCGTTGCAAGCACTTCAGGACCTTCTTCCTGTAGGAACGATTGCGATTCAGACGGACAGTATGTCTGTTGTCTGGTACATCAACAAACAGGGGGGAACCAGGTCTTATCCACTCTGTCGAGAGGCCCATGAGGGTGTGGGAATGGGTGATCTCCACCAACCGCTTTCTTATAGCAACGCACATTCCGGGGCGGTCCAACATCCTAGCGGACAGACTGTCACACCATCCTGTTTCCATACGAGTGGTCTCTGAATCCCGAGATAGGGAATCGGATTTTCGCCGAATGGGGTCAACCCTGTTGTGATCTCTTTGCTTCTCCCTCAAACTCAAAATGTTATGACTACTTCGCTCTCATTTTCCCCTCCGGGGAACCTCCGAGAGATGCTCTGGTCCATGCTTGGCCTCCCGGTCTACTTTATGCTTACCCTCCTCTTCCTCTGATGCTGAAGTTTCTACAGAAAGCCAACCGGTTGGGAAGCAGGATAATCCTCATTGCCCCATTCTGGCCTCGTCAAACCTGGTTCCCTTACCTTTGGTCTCATCTGGTGAATCCTCCTTGGATTCTGGATCCCCGTCCGGATCTAATATCCCACCCCCTAGATCTCCCAGTCCTGAATCTGGACAATCTCAAGCTCACAGCTTGGCTGCTCCAGTTCCACTTGTAGCTAGGACTCCCGGTATCTCTTCCCCAGTTAAATCTATTCTAGCAGCAGCGCACAAGCCTTCTACTAGAAAGATCTATAGTAGCAAATGGAAACAATTCTCCATTTGGGCGGAACGTCAAAATTTGGATCCTTTCACAGCTCCTTTGCCTGCTGTATTAGACTTCCTGTCAGGGCTGTTTCATCAGGGGGCTAGCTCCTCCACAGTCAAGGTTCAACTAGCAGCTATCTCTCATTATCACGTGGGAAATGAACTGGGCCCTTAGATCACCACGAAATTGTGTAAGACCTTTTTGAAGGGCACCTTTTGTGCTCAGACCTCCAGTGAGGGATGTAGTCCCTCCTTGGGATTTAACGCTGGTGCTTCAGGCCTTGACAGCTCCCCCGTTTGAGCCTGCAGCTTCAGTAGATCTTAAATTCTTGTCATGGAAAACGGCCTTTCTTGTCGCTATCACCTCGGCTCGAAGGGTCTCTGAACTACAAGCCCTCTGTGTAAAACCCCCATACTTGACTTTTCACAAGGATAGAGTTTACCTCAGGACCAATCCCTCTTTTCTTCCCAAGATTGCCTCTGAATCGAATATTAACCAGTCCATCAACCTACCAGTCTTTTTTCCTAATTACCAAAACAAAGGGGAATACAAATTACACTCACTGAATGTGCATAGACAACTTCGCTTCTACATCCACAGGACATCTGGTCATAGGCAATCTGACCAGTTGTTCGTCTACTTTGCCAAATTTAACTTGGGTAAATCTGTGTCTAAAGTCACGCTGTCTAGATGGATTTCGAAGTGTATCCTTTTAGCATATGAAAGTTCTGGCAGGCCTGCACCTCAGGGATTCCATGCCCACTCTACTCAGTCTATGTCTACCTCTACGGCTTTTAGAGCTAGAGTCTCTTTGGATGATATTTGTTCGGCAGCCACTTGGACCTCATCTCATACCTTTATCAATCACTATAAATTGGACATTATCTCCAGAGGGAGAGCATCTTTTGGCTCTGCAGTGCTCCGAAACATCCTTCCATGAAGGCTGCCCAAGGTTCAGGTAGCTGGGGACTCTGTCCCATAGGTTGCTGCACAAATGAAGTTAACTACTTCAGATTAAGAAGTTATGTACTCACCATAACGTACCATCTGAGTAGGTAAACTTCATTTGTCAGCAACCGTCCCTCCCTCCTGCCCCCTCACTTACGAATGTTTTCATACTCAGGTCCATGGGTGTTACCCACTTTATCTTTGAGAGTAATACTCTTCAAGCAGTATCTGCTTTTGGGCAAACTTGATCTGAGGTCAGTCAGGGTTGGCAGGGAATTATGGGTAGGGGGAGGAGCTTGGAGCTCTGATCTAAAGCTGTTGAAAACTGCCGGCTCGGATCCAATCCCAATAGGTTGCTTACAAATGAAGTTTACCTACTCAGATGGAACGTTATAGTGAATACATAACTTCTTATTTCTCAACACCTTTCTAAAAGTGCCCTGTTTCAAGATGTCGTCTCCCCAGTCTTTTTTTTCCTTTGTTACTTAGCCTTTTCTGGTGTCTTTGGATCCGAAAGATGGCTTCCTTCACATCCCTATTCACTGTCCTTACATGAAATGTTTGTGTTTCTCTGTTTTTTTTCTTTACATTTTCAATTCTCTACTTTGCCTTTTTGTCTTTCTACAGCTCCGAGGGTCTTTATCAAATGTCTGGCTAAAGTGGTAGCCTTCTGCACACTTCGGGGAATTCCGATTTTCCCTTATTTCGATGACCTGCTGATTCAACTACACACACGCACGTTAGCACCACCTACTTCAGGATCTCTACTACACCATGGTTCTCCTCTACAGTGTGGGTTTTACTCCGTATCTCAAAAATTCTATTCTTACTCCTTTTCAAGACCAAGTTTTCCTGGGTTTCAGGATTCAAACAGTGCTAATGATGTCTTTATTTACTCCTCCCAAGGTCTGTTGCCTGACTGCCTTATTTTTAGTCTCTTCTGCAAGAGCTACCCATAAGATGGTTTCTTTGAGTTGTTGGGGTCATGACATCCACCATTCCATTGATTCCCTTCACTAGCCTCCACATGAGGAAGTTTCAGTGGAGTTTCAAACTTTTTCAACATTGACATCGTCTGGATTGTCTCATCTTTCTCTTGGCTTGCCTCAGACTGAGTTTGCCTTGGTAGATTTGGCAGATTTCTCTGAATCCGGGCTTTCCTTTTCTAGTCCCTCTAACCACACAGGACCTGTACACACGCTTCTGATCAGGGTTGGGCAGTCTGTTACAAAAAAATAAAGGTCTTGAGAGTTTGGTCATCCCAGCAACAAGTGGACTGGATCAGTGTAAAAGAGATGAGAGTTATGATTTTGTCTCTTCATGCTTTGCTCCCTCTTTGAGTTCCAAGTAATTTGAGAATTTTAACAGACATCACATCTGTTATGTAATACCTGTGAAGTGAAGGATTTGGTGTAGAAAATCTAACTCTGATAACATCACAGCAGGATAGGGCAGTGGATCCCCAGATTAAAAAGAAACCAGTGGAGCAGGAAACATCTGATCAGTTGCCATATAAAAATACTTTGGAGACTTCCATGAAAAACCAGTACAAATGTTTAGTTGGAGTTTCACAGCAAGGGAAGGAACAGGAAACTCTAGCAACTCTGACACAGTCAATATTGTGAAATGACAAGCCAGTGAGTTCCCAACAGATAATGCAAGATGTAACTAAAGAGAATGTGGCACAGGAAAATGCTCTGGAAGTTTCTCTAGAAGGCCTGCAGGAAATGGAGAACAAAGAATGTGCCCTCGGTTTAGAAGAAAATGATCTAAGCGAAGAGTTGCTTGATTTAATAGAGATGGACAGACGTTAAGATCAATGAAAGAATGAGTACAGAAAGTCAATAAAATCCAAAAAGTTGGAAGTTTGATAAAACAAATAAACATAGTAATTAGGACTGTTTATAGATATTCATGCAATATAACAGAAGTAAATAGGATATATTACTGTGCAGCTAAATTAATAACATAGTCTTACCACAAAAACACAGGGTAGTACGGGAAAGGAAGGGGAGAAATCAAATGCCATCATGGAGGTATCGAATAGAGGAAATTATAAAGCAACTACAAGAAGTGTGACTGTTGGATTATAGAAGAGGGAGTAGATCAAAAATGCTCAAACAGACGTGATAAAAACATTGCACAGCATCAAAACAGATCAGGATCTGTTGTGCTCTGTTGCAAATATTAAACTAAAAATATCAGCAAAGGCATGAAAACTTAGAAGATATGCAAATAAATATAAAGGAGAAGTACAAAATAAGCAATTTATTGATTATCAAAACAAGTTTTATATAGAATAGGGAAAGCAAAAGGAACTGAAACACCACCAAAAAGAAGAAATAGATACATTTTGGAGAAATATATATGAAGATCCTGTGGAGCATAACAAAGATGCTAAATTGATAGTAGTAAAAGAAAGAATAAGAAGTTCAAATGTACAGGATATGAAATGGGATGAAGTAACAGCCAGAGAGATTGAAACAAAGTTAATAAAAGCTCTTAATTAGAAAACCCCAATCCCATTTGCAGTACGTAACTTCTGGCTAAAAGTATTAACATCTTTACACGAAGATTTAGCCATGAGTAAGGCCTGTTTATACATACACCCCAAACAGACACCAGCCTATTTAACAGGAAAAACAATATTCCTTAAGAGAGAACCTGCAAACTATCCTTAAAACTATAGACCAATAACTTGCCTTCCAACAATATATAAACTATACACTGGAATTGGTGCAGACAGAGTTTATAGTCGCTTGGAAGAAAACTCAGTCATGGCAATAGAACAAAATGATAACAAAAAGTCATATGGAACAAAGGATCATTTGTTAAATAGTCATATTGGAGAACTACAAAAAGGGGAATGGATAGACTACAAAAAAGCATTTGACAGTATCCTACATTCATAGATAAAAGACTGCTTAAAATGTATAAGATACACACTACAGTGACCATGAAACAGTGGCAAACCACTTTGTAGTTTAGCCATGATAAAGGAGAGATTATTCTAAGGATAAAAATTCAAAGGGGGATATTCCAGGGTGACTGTCATCACTTTTCTTGTCTTGTCCTTAATCCATTAAGATCTGTATAGCTCATCAGTTGAAGTGAAAGCACAGCTGCAAGTGGTCAAAACTTTTTAAGATGATATAAGAATGTTGTCTGGTCTTGATAAATGTGCAAAAGCAAACTTTAAAGCAGGAAAGCTGCAGCACCAAAGAAAACATTAGTTTAGTATAGGAATGTTACATAGTTCTATAAAAGAACTTGAGCAAGAGAGGTGTATAGATTTTGGGAATTGGTGAAGGATCAACAATAAAACTTGAGCAAATGTGAATAAAACTTAGGCATATTTTAGAAGACTAAAATTAATGCTGAAAACAGCATTGACAAAGTCCAAGCAATAAACCACTTTCCTCTTCATGTCCTAACTTAGCTTTGAAGTGATTGACTGGCCCCAAAAGGTGTTGGATAGGTTGGACAGGATAACAAGGATGTTTCGTGCTCATCAAATGATTTATAAAAATCATTGTATACTAAGACTACATATTCCCTGCTTTGAAGGAGGTATGGGCCTCTTTGAACTTGATTACATGTATAGCTCTGCAGTCATTGGACTGCATACATATCTACTGACCTCACAAGAACTAAAGGTAGTGAAAAGTTATGAAGCATAAGGATAAGATGACTTCCCTACTTAGTTTAGCAGAAGCATATCAGCATCAAGCAGGAATGGAAATCAAACCAGAAGTAGATAAAAATCAGGCAGCAACGGAATGTGCCAAAAAACAAAAGAAAATATAGGGTGAAGGGATTAGATGAGAAGGCAAGTAATGTGGAAAATGCATAAATATAGTTGCAAGTATAGAAAACTCTTGGAACTACTTCATTGATCAGGATCAAAAGCAATAATTGTTAGAGGTGAATTCCAAGTAAAAGATGAAAGATTAATATTGGTAGCCCAAGATAGTGGACAATGTATATGTTGGGTTACAAAGTCCATTGAACTTGTGGGAGAAACAGATAAATTTAGGTTTTGTAAAACAGAATTGGGAGCAGTCACATATCTTGTTCCTGGTTATGATATACTAATGGCAGAAGGACTATATACTGGAAGGCATGATAATGTGACAAGACTGTTGCATTGAGGATTGTGCAAACATCATAGTACTGAAGTAGATGAAAAACACTGGAAACACGAACCACAAAGCAGAATAAAAAAATGTTTCTATCAGATGGGATAACCCATTACCAACAGTTCAAAAATAGATACGAGAAAAACAGATACAATAGTCCATGAAAAGAAGACAAAAGTAACATTGATCTAATAAATTGCTACACCCAGTGACTATAGTGTCTTATGTACAGCGAAACACAAAGCCATAAAATACCAGGATTTGCCAGCAGGAATGAGGGCATTGTGGAAGAAGGATACCCAGACAGTTTAAATAGTAGTAGGAGCAATGGGTCTCATAAAAAGAATTTAGAGTCATACTTATATATGTTACTGATGCATTTAACTCCATACAGATTGTAGAAAGTCATTACTAGGCACATTGTGGGTGCTGTGAAGAGTACTTCTGGCTAATATCAAAGCTTGAAACAATACTAATTTCATGAACTTAATTATACTTTGACTTAGGAATGGGGTCCCATTCCTGTCATAGTATTAGAAACCCCAAAAACTTAGAGAAATTAAAAAGGGAGAATATATAAACAAGCAAGAAGACACAAAATATTACCTTTTTTGCTGGCTTAGCTCTTCAGGCTTGCGATTTTGCAGTCGGCAGGCAGTTTATATTCTCTCGGAGCATGGTCTCATGGCAGACAGTCTGAGCAGGTCCAAAGCAGATCCTCATGAATGGATGCTTCACAGGAAGATTTTTCTGGATGTCATACATCAGTAAGGTACTTCTCAAGTAGATATTTTCCCCTCCACTTTGAACAGACAGCTCCCCAGAATGCAAAGTCCTCTGGCCTGGAAAGCAGATGCCATGTCTTTTCCTTGAAAGGGGATGTTTCTGTATGCTTATCCCCCAGCCCCTGTGTTGTCAAAATTACCACACAAAATCATGTGGAATAGGCCCAAAATCTTTGCTGCTGACTCCCTTTTAGTCCATTAAGCAGTGGTTCCCCCCTTCTATGTCATCTAGCCAGGGGCAGTTATCACAAGTTACCTCACAGGATGGATTGCCTCACACAGATTGAGATCTCTCATTTACCCTCATTTATTTGCCCTATAATTGACTCTGTGTGAGAAGGTGTTGATTTGCTTTTAGACAATTTTTTGGATGTGCTTCAGATTTTTCAGGAGGTAGGGGCATGGCTAAGACGCTGGCTGGTTAACCGCACATCTCCTTAGCTCTGCTGTCTAATTTATATTTGACAGAAAAATTTAAAAACTCTGACTTGCAGACCTATCAGATCCATTTATATATATTTCTTTGTTTTTGACTGATTACATTGGTATATTTTTCTTTAATTGCTGAATTTTCTGTGAAAAACTCTTCAGAAGGGGCTTCAACATCTTCACAGGGTGAGTTACTCAAAAAGCAATTCACAGGACCTGTCAATGAAAAAGGAGCTTCAAACCTTGCTTGCCACCATGAATGATTTATTTATCTGTAAAATTAAAGTGGACAGTAAACTAGATTCTTTCAAAGAAGACTGCAAATGGAACTGTTAAAAGAAATGATAGTGTAACACAAAACTCGATTGCTGACATGGAAGAAGCTCTGAATGACTTAAGGGCAGAGTTACAAAGGAGGAACATCGAATTGAATTTTACTGAAACAAGTTACTTCCTTACTAAGTAAAGTAGATCTAGAAAATCAAGGAGAAATAGTTTGCGTATATATGGACTACCAGGAAGAACTGAAGGAGACAACATGATAAATGTCCTCACAACCTGGCTACCTAACATCCTGAGTCTACAGAGTCCTTTTCATACTGCATAGAAAGAGCTCACAGATCACTGTTAATTTACCTCTACCTTTAAAAAGGTAAATTCAAATCCAGGAGCTATTATAGTAAGGTTTCTCTCTTCTCATGATAAGTAACTAGTACTAAAAACAGCATGGGCAAATTCTCCAATTAATTTCAATGACATTATAAGATTTGATAATGATTGCTCGTCTGCAGGGGTCTGTATTACCATATAGAATGGTACAAATGTCGAACGATTACATGAGCGAAAACACAGGAGAATGAATTTCTTTTTGGGTTGCGGTACATTGAGGATTGGAATATTTGCCCTTTCCTCACTGTAGTGCGACCTCTGAGTTGGAATATATATTTAGTGGGGGGGCAACCCCCACAATAGCAAGTTCATTTTTGTACGGTTTCGTTCGTGAGCGTTCCCTATTTTTACCATTCGTTATGGTAATATAGACCCCACCTGGAGTGATTACAAGAAAAAAATATATACCACTAATAAAAGAACTAAAAAACTTTTCAAAGTCCATCTTTTCTTCACTGCAAGACTAATTTTTTTTTCTCCAGATGGCATTAAAACTTTTGATTCATTAGATTCAGCCGTTTCCTATCTAACATCCAGCAACATCTTGGATCAAATTGAAGAAATGGACTGGACTACCATGGTACTTCATTTAAGCACTAAGCTGTGAACAACAGCTGGTAACTAGTAGACAAGAAAAAGAAAAGACTTTAAGATAAATAATCTATTAATCACTGCTTTCTTGTTCTTGCTTTCTTTCTTATCCTCAAATCTCACAAAAAGAAATTTTAGCCTAGTCACATTTTTAAAGGAAAAAAAACGGAATGCTTTTTTATTTTTATTTTCCTTTATGTGGTCATACTTTGATACAGTTTTATTTAGAACTAAACTATCTAGAAATATACATACACTTGCTAAACTGTTGTGTAGTGTATTATAATTATGTAGTTTTTTTGGCATTAAAAGTGATTCAAAACATACAGAACCCTCTCTATTGACTATATTTCACTTGATTTGGTCTTTTGATTAGATACAGTTAGAAATTGAAAAGATAGGACTAGTAGTATCTTTAAAATTAACAAGAGACCTTTACGTGTTTCACGTCTATCATAGTATGCTAAGATATAACTGTGTTTTTTTTTTCATACAACTTTAGGAGATAGATTCCGAATTGCTTGAATATATGGTGATTTCATTACTTCCTTGTGCCCGTTTTTTCTCTAATGCATTTTACAACTTGATATGCTATTTAGACAAATTATTAATAACTCTGTCTAGTACTAAACAAGCTCGAGCAGTAATTGCTAATATTTAAAACATTCACTTCTTTCTCAGCTTCCTGATGAGATTGTGAGCTAAAACGTATTTTTTCAACTTTCCAACTGTTTTTCTCATGCTTTATATTGGCTTTGAGCTTAAATCTTTCACAAAAGTACAGACTGCACAAAATGAAACTAAACACCCAGACACGATGTAGCTGGTCAGGTCAAAGGTTAACTTGACCTGTTCATGCCATTTAGTCATTTAAAGAAACACCTGCACCTTTTTTAAGTTAATTCGATCTGTGCAAATTAGTGTTCTAAATGTGTACTTTAATTACATAAGTAAATCACTTGATAAGCAGAAGTTTAGTAACTTTTAGATGAAATTATCAAAGAAAAAAGTCTTGAAATATAAAAGCTTATTTAATTGTAAAATGTTATCTGTTTCTAAGGGATGGCTTTCTGTCCTAATTGATGTTATGCAGTTATCCAGTGAAGGCTTTTTAAAATGTGGTAACTGGTGTAATTTTCTTTATACTTATTTAAACTTTAATTAGGTAATTGTTAAATTAGATGGGCAGGAGGCTATAAAAAAGTGGTCCCCCTTTACATTATTTAGTTCTGATGAAGTCCATTTGTGTAAAATGACAGGTATCCAGTGCATACTGCAGTCTGCCAGCAGATGTGTCCAAACAACTGAAGTGAGCCTTCAGAAGTCTGAACAGGTGTTCAAAAATGTTTATCTTTGACAGTGTGGTGTAATCCTCCTCCTTCACCATGGTTTGGTGTCTGCAGATTGAGTCATAGGCCATTTGTTCAAAGGATTATACCTGGGAGCTGCAAATGGGGCATCATGAAAGAGCTTAAATGAATTGATATGTTTTTGCACAAGATATTAAATACACAGTTACTGTACTCCATTTTTGGTGTCCTTACTCTATTTTTACTTTGGAAGAACTTTTGTTATAAGATCTAGACACATCAAATGATGCAAACCATTTTTAGTTAATGGTCTTCATTTGGGCTGCATAGTAACATACTCGTTTTGTGGTAATTTTTTTTTTTTTGTTCTTAACTTTGTCTGAGGGGGCATTTCAACCAAGGAAATGCTTAAGACATCACCTGACCTTTTCAGGTCTCACTAATAAAACACATCTAAAGGTACATAATTAAATACAAAATGCAACACTGAATTTGTGAAGTAAGGGAGAAAAATTATGAAGGATGTGTGTGTACTTGTCACAGAATTCCTACAGCTTTTAAATTCATGAAGTACAACAGAAAGTCAAATACAGCCCAGTAAACAGAGCTACTGGTGCTTTGTTAAACCAAGCCAAATGAATACATACATTAATTTAGTTGGCAGTCTTATAAACTTTCCATCTGACTCCTGAAATCTTTAAGTACTAATTAATTTCTTTCTAAATCTGATCTTTGTCAGATAACAGAAACACTGCTACATCTGACTGTGGTCTCATTTCATTTAGTTAAGAGAAGGGGTTGAGGAAGGGAGCTTTTGCAAAAAGTAATTCAGACAGGACTGGAAATCTTTAAGTTTTGCTCTTCTCTTGTGTTTCTGAATTTCTGGATGTGTGACTCTTGACTTAATGAGGGCTAATGTTTCAGTAGAGACTAAATTTGTACTTGTCTGTACACGATTATATGTATGCTGTAACTGTTTGCTTATACATTCTTTTCTGTATAATAAACTCTAGTAATACAGTTTACAGGCATGCAGAAACCAACTTTTGAATATAGAGTAATATATCTGTATGGTTTCTCTAACTACACAAGCTTGTCAAATTACTATTCTTTTAAATATTTCTATTGGTTAAATGATAGCAAAGTAGAACATTGTTTTTTTTAGTTTCTAATGCACTTCTCAAGTTTTAGCACAAAGAAAGTATTCCCTCCACATGTCAGACAAATCAACTTAGTGGGTTGTATCAAATTACAGTTAGAATGTGCATAGTCTCTGTAGCTTACCAGATAAATAATTGGATATTTTAGGTTAAACATTGTGTAACTAAGTTTATATAAACAAAATAAATGGACTGCTGATTTGAGGAAAGGTGATTAAGAATAGCTGTTAATACTAGGTATGAGTTGATTTAAGTTATTAAGACACATGTTTAAGGTACGCCACAGTAAAATTAACTTACAATTTATATTATTCAGTTAGACAGTTTGTAATATTAAATGTGTAGTAGGTCTCAAATTAAATTGATTTAGCTCAGACAGTGCATTTTTTTGTTTATTGATTTATAGAAATGTTATATCAGAAAAATTCAAGTTATTCTCTTTACTGATGTACTATTTCTGGTAATAAAACACAAAAATGTTGTAAATAGTTTATGTAAGAAATGTATTTCCATTGATGTGAATGGCTTAACAGTAGTAGTAAAAGAGCTAGTCTAATTAAATATTTGAAAATCTTTAATAGCTAGATTATATTTTTACAGAAGACCCATCTTCTACAAGAAGATTTAAATAAACTAAATTTTAACAATTTTACAATTTTATTAAGTTCACTTCATAAACAAAGACAAGAGGTGTTATAATCAAATTTTTCCATAGATTATAAATATTTGTCAAGATAGCTCAGGAATGCTTTGTATGGTAACACTGGAGATAAATGGGAAGATATATACATTAATAAATCTTTATTGGATACCAGGTCTTGGTGTTAAGGTAGTAACGCAGCAGACTAAGGACATAATTCAACACTGTAAAGGGAATTTAATTATTGCTTGTGGCTTTAATTGTGTATTAAATGGTAATGACACACTATAAGCACTCTGAAAACAGAAACATCAAAGCCATTCTCTGATTGTATTGACATGTTCAGTGTAGTAGGTATAAATGAATATGCAGAATCAGAGTCATTATTTTTCACTCAGTATTCACATTGTCACGGTACTCATTCAGGAATTGATAGTGTATATTTCAAGTAGCTAGTTTTTCATTGTGAGTGTACTGTGTAAGCGAGTAGTGTTTTTTTTTTGTGGTATCCCTCTGTTTTGGCGGGCTAGGCCTGTTTAAATTAGAGGACCTAGTCCTCTCCTGTGTTTGTGTAAACTTGTGTTTTGTTTGGTCGGTAGTTAGATTTCCTTTCTGCACCAAGGAAACTTTTAAATTAGAGTTCCCTTGGTTGTTCATAGTTTGGTTTCTTTCCCACCTTCCTCTTGTGTCTGTTGTTGTCGGTTGAGTGGGTGCTGTGAATTACTATGTCTAAAGAGCAGAAAGAGCATAAACCCTCTGGGTTTAAAAAATGCTCAAAATGTGGCTACAAGATGTCCATTACAGATTGGCATTCTATCTGCGTTTATTGTCTTGGTGCTATTCACCTGCAAGAGTCCTGCAGTTATTGCTACACTTTTAGCCCGAGGGTACTGCAGGAAAGAAAAAATAAGTTGATTTTGAAGGGCCTGGTTAAACTTTCTTTTGAGGAGTCCTTAGACTCTTGTTCTAGTACTAAGTCTAAGACTTCCAAGGCCAAGAAAGGATCTCTGGCTCCATCTGTCTCATCGGAGCCCCCGGAGAAGGTTTCGAAATTGGATACTACCTCCTCTGTTCCATTGTCCTCGGGGCTGCAGGAGGTATCTGTTGTACTGGAGTCAACCTCGGCCCCGATATTATTGGAGCCTATTCGGAGCCGGTCACCCAATGTTAGGCCTGAGTCTCTGGGTAGGAGATCCCGATCTCATTCTATTTCCTCCAAATCCTCTAGGCTGTCTGATTTGGATGTGAATAGGGTGGTCCAGAGGCTCCTGCAGTCACCGGTGTTAGCAAAATTGTTCTCGGCTCCGACTCAGTCGGCTCCGGAGCCAGTCTCTATTCTTGTACCGATGATTCCTCCTCTGAACACCCCTGTGTCGTCGGAGCCAGAGTGCTCTGCTCCGAGTGGTGTTCTCGTGTCGGCTCCGATACCCCTTGCGGGTTTATCGGAGCCGAAGTCAGCTCCAACCATGTCGGTTCTATCCTCTGGTTTCGGTACTCTGGTTTCCTCAGTCGGACCTGAGTGGGATACCTCTGGACTCTTGTCTGTTCCAAGCCTCCCTCTCAGTGCATTGGCTCGGGGAACCCCAACTCCGGTTGTGGTCTCGGAGACGGATCAGTCCTCTGATTCGGGGGGACCTGCCTTCGAGGCCATGAGGAACGCACTGGCCAGATCGTCACTTACATCACCCGGATCGGTCACTCCTTCCCCCTACACCCCGGCTAGAGCCTCTGACACACCCCTATCCATGGATGGCGGAGCCCGAAGCTCTGACGATACCCTCATGAGTGGTCCCCAACTTTCTGAGGGCCCCTCAGTGTCGGTGCCTGAGGAGCCCCCTAGAAAGAAGTTGTGCAAGAGGAAGCACATAGACTCCTAGGACGAGTCCCTCACTTCCGATACCGACCTCGAGGAGTCACAGGGGTCCCCTAAGTCGTCCGATGATGTCTCTTTCTCCGACATCCTGGAGATCTTGAGGCAGAGAGGTGACTGGCCTTCCAAGACCCCCTCTGAGGAGGAGTCAGTATTCTTCAAGGCCTTCAGAGCTCAACCCTCCGCCTCCTGGGTGTCTCCACCCTTCGATGAACTCCTGGATTTGATTTGTCGAAGGGTGTGGGAGACCCCTGATTCCGTGGAACCGGTGCCCAGACGTCCAAATAAGTTTCTTTCTGCTCCCCCGGGGAAAGAGTTCCTGACCAAAGGGGTTTCCGTAGATGCCTTGGTGGTGGTGGCAGCCACTCAGGAGGAAGTTGCAGAGGCTTCTTCTTCCATCCATCCTCCTAACAAGGTGTCCAGGGGTATGGACCGGTATGGGAAGTGTACCCTGTCTTCAGCAACCTTTACTTTGCGGTCGCTGAATTATCTTTGTCATTTTACTCGGCTCCAGAGAGATCTCCTTAAGGAGCTAGGAGACACTCTGACGGGTAACATGCCTGAGGCGGTAGCGCAGACTGTTAACGCCCAGTTGTCTACCCTTGGTTTCATTGTCAACTCGTCCATGAGGCTTATATCCTATGCAGCCGTAGGGGCGAGTAGGGCAGCTAGCTGAGGTGTAGCTCTCAGAAGGTAAGTCTGGATGCACCTGTTTCATTTCGCAGAGGCCTTTAAGTCTTCCTTCACTGACGCCCCCTTTGATGGGTCCTCACTCTTCGGGACCAAAGTGAAAGACACCCTCACCAGATGCGAACAGGAGGGGAAGATCCTATCTGCCATAGGGGCCCGTTTCTCTCTTCCTTCTAGGCCTTACCCCAAGGCTCAGAGAGGAGGGAAAATGTGGTTCAAGAATTCTCAGAAGTCTTTCCCTGCCGCTCAAGGTGAGTCCCCCTCCAGAGGCAGAGGAGGGGGAAATTATTCTGGAAGATACCGTTCTAGAGGCAGAGGAGGCCCCCGCAACTCGGGAGACCACGATTCCTTTCGCGGGTCTTCCTTTCAGCGTTCCTGAGGAGTTGCCCGACTGTGTTGTTCCGGAGCCAGTCGGGGGCCGAATTTCGTTGCATCTGGAAGCCTGGGAAAGCATCACCCAGGATCGTTGGGTGCTTCGAATAGTTACCAGAGGTTACACTATCCCCTTTTTATCAACACCCCCTCCAGTCAAAAGATTCCCAGACGTTCCACCCAGTCAATGGGATCAAGCAGCACTAGAAGTTTCAAAACTGCTAGAAAAAGGAGTCATCCAACCAGTCCCCTCAGACCATATCGGATCAGGAACTTGCTCGAGACTCTTTTTGGTGCCGAAAAGAACAGGGGACCTGAGGCCCATTCTGGATCTCAGCCGATTGAATCACTACGTTCTGAAGTCCAGGTTCCGAATGGTCACTCTTCAGTCCATTTTTCCTTTGCTGGAAAAAGGAGTATGGATGTGCTCCATCGATCTCAAGGATGCCTACTACCACATCAAGATGGACAAGGCATCCAGGAGTCACTTACGCTTCCGGCTGGGAGCCAGTCACTTCCAGTTTCGTGCCTTGCCCTTTGGTCTCACCACAGCCTCCAGGGTGTTTACCAAGTGTTTGGCAGTGGTGACAGCTCACCTGAGATGTCGGGGATTCCAGGTGTTTCCATATCTGGACGACTGGCTTCTCACCGCCCCCACCAGGCATCTCCTCATTCAAGCCAGGGAGGCTACCGTTACACTTTGTCAACAACTAGGAATTACCTTGAACTGGGAAAAGTCTGCCTTGCTGCCCTCACAGCGTTTTTTTTTTTTATAGGAGCAGAGCTAGACTCTATTCAAATGCGGGCCTTTCTGCCACAAGAGAGGATAAGAGTGCTGCAGTCTCAGATTCACGCATTGTTGTCCCTCAAGAGAGTTCAGGCCAGGTTATTTCTCCACTGCTGGGAGCCATGGCTGCCTCCATCATGCTGGTGCCTCTAGCGAGGTTACACATGCGGATCCTACAGTGGCTCCTTTCGGCCCAATGGTCCTTTCAGAAACTTCCTCTTTCCCACTTGATACTACTCACTGGTATGTTCCACCAATCTGGACAAGGGGAGGAGCTTGATTCCTATGTCTCCAGTGGCCACGGTGACCACGGACGCCTCCCAGATGGGGTGGGGGGGAATTATCTTGGCAGGACGGTCCAAGGGACGTGGCAAGATCACGAGGTACACCTGCACATCAATGTTCTAGAGATGAGAGCGGTGTTACTAGCGTTGTGGGCACTCCAAAGCTCTCTTCCTCTGGGAACGATTGCAATTCACTCGGACAGCATGTCCGTGGTGTGGTACCTGAACAAGCAGGGGAGAACCAAGTCTTATCCCCTCTGCAGAGAGGCCATGCGAGTGTGGCATTGGGCAGTGTCTTCCCAATGGTTTTTAGTGACAACTCACATTCCGGGAAAGACCAACGTGATAGCGCACAGGCTGAGCAGAGTTATTCTGCTGCCTTACGAGTGGTCCCTGAACAACCGAGTGGCGGTTCAAATTTTCAACAGGTGGGGTCAGCCTTGCTGCGATCTCTTCGCCAGCCCTCTCAATGCCAAATGCAGCAAGTACTTCACACTGATCCCCCCACAGGGGGAGTCCCCCAGGGAAGCTCTAGTCCACAATTGACCCTCTGGTCTGATCTATGCTTTCCCTCCATTTTCTCTGTTACTAAGAGTGATTCAGAAAGCCATATCCTTGGGAAGCAGGATGATTCTAATTGCTCCATACTGGCCTCGACAAGTATGGTTCCCTTTTCTTCAGCAGTACACAGTGGACGGTCCTTGGACCCTGGACCCAGTGCAAGACCTACTGATTCACATGTCAGGACAGCTCCATCCATCCATGCGAACCCTCAGGTTGACAGCCTGGCTGCTCCATTTCCATCACTAGTTAGACGACATTCCTTTTCACCTGAGGTGGTACACATCTTGTCTTTCATCTCATAAGTCTTCCACCAGAAGGATTTATTCCAGCAAATGGAAGAAATTCATCATTTGGGTTCAGGCCCAAGGTTTGGACCCCTTCACAGCCCCAATTCCGTCGGTCTTAGATTTTTTAGCCATGCTTTTCCGACAGGGCTCCACGCCTGCTACCATTAAGGTGCAGTTGGCTGCAATTTCCAATTTTCATACATCTTACGAGCCTTCTCTTATGGGCCATAAACTTTGTAAGGCCTTCTTGAAAGGCGCCTGCTTACTTCGCCCTCCTGTTTCAGAACCTGTCATGCCATGGGATCTAAACTTTGTGTTACAAGCCATCACTTCACCGCCCTTTGAACCGGCTGCCACCTGTGAATTAAAATTTCTATCTTGGAAGACGGCTTTCCTAATAGCCATTACATCAGCCAGAAGAGTATCAGAGATTCAAGCTTTGTCCATTAAACCTCCGTATTTGACCTTTCATAAGGACAGAGTTTCCCGGAGACTTAACCCGTCCTTCCTTCCGAAGGTGTCATCCACCGTTAATCTTCATCAGTCTATTGAGTTACCAGTGTTCTTTCCAAACTTTTCCAATAAAGCAGAGTTTAGATTTCACCAGTTGGATGTGCACAGACAACTAAGATTCTACTTGCACAGGACTAAGCATATTAGGAATTCTGATCAACTGTTTGTGTCCTCAGAAAACAGAACAGGTTGTCCTATTTCCAAGAGCACAATTTCTAAATGGATCAGAGATTGTATTTCCTTTATCTATTCATCAGCAGGCAGAAATTTACTCTTTCCCGTCAAAGCTCACTCTACCAGGGCAGTGTCTACATCAATAGCTTACCATGCCAGGCTTTCATTGGATGATATTTGTGCTGTGGCCACCTGGGCCTCTCCACACACCTTTATTACTCATTACAAGTTGGACGTGGCTTCTAGGGGCCGGGCTTCCTTTGGTTCCACGGTTCTCAGGAGTATTTTCCTATGAGCCGCCCAGGATAGAGGTGCTGGTGACGCTGTCCTGTGAGTAAAGAATGTAGGCGAGATAGGACCACATAACATCAGGTAGTTATGTACTCACCATAACGATCGATGTATGTGGTCCATCTCGCCTCACATTCTTACATACCCTCCCACCTGCCACCTTCCTATAGGATTTGGAGGAAAATTGGCTCTGAGAACCCTTCATTGTCAGTTGTTTTTTCTTTCCTTTCTGGCTGGAGCTCCTTCCAGTGGCGGTTGTATGTGGGGTGTGACTGCAATGGCTGCAAACTAGATCTGGGGCTAGGGCGAGGTGCATCTTGGGATACCGGGCTAGCCCAGCCAATTAGAGACTTTGTGCTAGAGAAATAAGTTGGCCGAGTCTGAGCTGATTCTCGGCTCCGAACCCGTGAGTAAAGAATGTGAGGCGAGATGGACCACATACATCGATCGTTATGGTGAGTACATAACTACCTGATCAGCATATAAAATTGATAAACAATGACTGACCTCAAGTCAATAAAGCCCCTGGTATAGACAATATTATTCCAGGAATGTTTAATCTTTATCCAGAGATGCTTTAGCTGTGATGTTAAAGGTGTTTACCCTGGTAAAAGAAGGAACTGGTATATCTCCTCCTTCAAAATATACATTAATATCCCCAATTTTGAAATCTGAGAAAATAACAAATGAATGTGCTTCATATAGACCAGTATCTCTCTTAAATATTGATTACACATTTTTGTGCCAATTCACACAGATGGACTTACTGTTACTTCCATTGTTAATAAATGAGGATCAGATTTGCTGTATAAAAAACAGAAATACTTATGACAGTATTAAAAGAATTGTTTCTTTAATTGATTATACAAATCTTACAAAAAAAACAGGACTATGGTGAGTTTAGACACAAATAATGCATTCAGTTCAGTGAATTGGAGTTAACTTAATGGCTTTAGAAGAATATGGATTTTTATAAAAGTTTACTTTTTTTAAGAAATCACTTTGAATGCTCCTTAGCTTATGTTAAGATTGATTCATACTCTTCAATTTCCATTGCATTTACTAAGGGCACAGAACAGGGATGCCCATAGAGCCTTTTGCAAATTATATTCAGATCCAAACATTAAAGGTTTAAAAATTAGAAATTCTCTAGAAATGAAGATTCAGCTTTTTGCGGATGACATCCTGCTAACTTTAAATGATAATGACAATTCGCTGACTGCTTTGATGAACTCAGTTGAATTTTTTCAGAACATTTCTGGACTGAAATGTAATGAAAATAAAATTAATACTAATGAACTCATAATAAATATTTAAGCAAGAAATGTTCTTGGTATATACCTGCAGATGACCGAATCAAATATCTAGGGGTAACATTAACCAAGGACATAAATGCAATGCTATCTGTTAACACTAATAATATATTAGATTACATGAATAGTCTTATTCATAAATGGGGCAAATTCTTCTTTACTATGGAAGATAGACTGTATATAATTAAAATGGTCATATTTCTGAAATTATTATATTTTATACAAGCTTTCTGTATCCCCCTTTAAACAGTATATAGAAAGATTCAATAAAATGATGCTAATGTTTATATGGTACCCTAACAAACCCAGAATATCTATTAATCATCTAAATGACTGGGAGGTGGGAGTTTAAATTTCCCAGATATTGAGATGCATGCGATATCATCTACTGTAAAGATAGTATCTTTTTGGCTAAATAATTATTCAGCTAAATTAAGAAATACTTGAAAGCATCTCGTTAAGTTCAGACAGTACAGTGTCACCTCAATATAAAGATTTGATATCTAATAATCTTATTCTAGATAGTAAGAGATTATGCAGTTAATAATAAAAATAAATGTACAAGTTCTAAACGTATGTTAGATTAATTGAAATGGTTCAGCAAATGCCTTAAGAAAGATCCAGATATTAAAAGCATAGGTATTTGTGCTATATCCTAGTGCCTGTTCTCATATAATAATATTAATACTTTTGATGTGGCTACAGTCAGAATTTTAAAACATAATGATCTGATCTATTGGCATCAGTTGATAGTCTGGTAAACGTCTAACAATGGAACAAGTTAAAAATCAATTTAGTATAGACAACATGTGGCTAGCAATACAGGATTTAAGGTAGTATGTTATAGATAGGTTAAAGTTAGAGTTCAAATACTAGACAGTGTTCCTAAACTTGTAGAACATTTAATTGTTTTTTTAAAGACTATCTGTCAAAAATGTATAAAATCAGCAAAAGTATATTAGAAAGAAAATTTGGGGGACTGTTATAAAATAATTTCCTAATGATAAAAGGTTAATGCTAGTTTCTTCTAAACCAACTTCCCTGTCAATACAGTGGAAGTTATTTTCATGGAAATGTATTCATAGAACTTTCATAACGCCTCACAAATTAGACTTGATGTTTAGACTAGATATCGGTTGCTGGAGGTATAAAATAAAACAGAAGGCAGACTGGCAACATGTGTTCTATGACTGTCACTTACTTAAAACTTTGGGGAAAAAAAAAAATTATTTATTTTTTTTACAAATACTTTTTAATGATAAATTTCAGCTGTTGAAGTCTGTAATTTTGTTTAATGTCACTATATCTCTGTGTGTCACCAGAACAAAGTTTTCAATTTAATGGACTCTCCTAGCCATCACTCATAAGATTATAACAATCAACTGGAAGAGTGAACTTGCCTCCAACATTTAAAGACTTTAGAAACATGGCTTTGATTGTTTCTTGAATGGAACTAGCAACTATTGAGAAGAGAAAAGATTACTTCTTATTACATCTCTTGGCAAAAAATAGTGGAAATACTAGAGAGAATTGACTGAGAAAATATATAAATTTAAATAATTTTTTGAATGGAAAAAATTGCATCTATGAACTTGGACAACTTTGTATATAGTTTGTTGTATTCATAGGTGTGTACTAGGCTAATGGCCCTGAAGCCTTTACAAGCCTAGCCCATAGGATTACCCTGACATCGTGCCACCCAACCTTAGTTCCTAGTGCCTCTGTTGAGTAGAGCCACTGGAGCGATCCCCGGGGTTAATTTTCTATTTCCCATCCACTCATCAAGATTTCTCTTGAAGAGGGCCAGTGAAGTGCTCCGTTTGACATGTATGGGAAGTCTATTCCAAAGCATGGGCAGTCTCTGGGTTATGAACCCTTCTTTCCAGCACATTCTGGTGATTGTGGTAATGAGGTTGAGGTCTATGGAGCTTGTGGTGCAGAGGGATTGGGATTTCTTTAGATGTAGCATTTCTAACAGAGCTGGGTCAGACATGGCTTTGTAAGCCAAGCAGAGATCGCCTCTAAGTAGGCGATATGAGACTGAGAATAGTTGGAGTTTATTTTAATCTGTCCATATAGGACAAGTGTTTAAGGCCTAGGATCCTCTGTACGAGGTACTTTTGCTGCCTTTCCAGTTGTTGCAGGTGTCTAGTGAGGTACTTGCCAAATGGGGCATTGTACTTGATTGGCCTAATGAGGGAAGAGCAGAGGAAGACCACCTCTTTCTTCCTGGATGCAAAACGCTTAGTAATGAGATGTGCCACATAGAAAAACTTTCTGACCACAGTGGCAATGTGGTGGTCAAAAGAGCGGTTGCTGTCAACCTGTGTCCCCAGATCTCTTATAAAGCCTTCTGTGTTCAGTGGACTACCATCGATGTGGTAATTCATGGGAACTGGGTTTTTCCCAAAGGAGATGACACAATTTTTGGCATTGAGCTTAAAGCCATGGTTCTGACACCAGTCGTTGGTCTCAGTGAGGCCTTTCTGTAGGATGTCAACATCACCTGGAGAGTTAATAATGGCTCCCAACATGCAATCATCTGCGAACTTTGTCAGCCAGAGTCCCTTCATGTTGGCCTGGATTTCTGAGAAGTAGATACCAAACAGGAGAGGACCCAGGACAGATCCCTTGTGGGACTCCACTCGTGACTGGTCGACAGTCTGACTTAGAGTCAGCTACTTTCACACTGTGGGTTCTATCTCTGAGCCAGTTTCCAACCCACCTAGTGATATAGGGGTTGATGCGTAGCTTAGTGAGTTTTTCTATGATTCCTGATTGGGGAATGGTATCGAAGCCCTTGGCCAGATCAAGGTAGGCTGTATCAACCACCTTACCTTCATCCACAGCTCTAGTGACGGACTCAAAGAAGTCGACCAAGTTGAGCAGGCATGATCTACCTTTCACAAAACCAAACTGTGTGGGATCCAGAGTTTGGAGATTCCCTATAGCCTCATTTATTAGGCCCATGATGATGCGTTCCATAGCTTTGCATATCAGACTCGTCAGGCTAATGGGGAAATAGTTCCCAGGGTCTGTAGTCGCTCCTCCTTTGTGGAGACAGATGACTATAGCAGTGCACCATTCGGTAGGGACAAAGCCTGATGTGAGGCTGTGATTGAACAGGGCACACAGTTGAGGTGCCAGTTCACTCTCTACTTCATGTAGAACACAGCCAGGGATATTGTCAAGTCCCATAAAAGCTGTATTCTTGGCCTTGGACAGTGCTGTTTTAACCTGTGCATCAGTAATACTGGGTGCCTGGCACTCTACTGATATTGTGATTGGTCTTTTGGGGGGGGCAGAGTTGGCACTGAACCTGTCGGCCAGTATATTGGCAATATCCGTTGGCTCTGTATTGAAGGTACCATTGTGCAGTAGCTCAGAGCAAATCTGGGTATTGCCGTGGAGATTCTTTACATAACTATAGACGGGCTTGTGGTTGTCATTACTATCTGCTGCAATTCATTTTCTTAGCTAACTTTAGAAGATTTGATGAGAGATCTCAACTTTTTGTTGAGGCTGATAAGGGAGTTTTTCCAGTCTTGGGACTTCACATTGTTCTGCATCAGTTTCCTCCTCCTGTTGTAGAGCTTGTTTATGGCAGGGGACCACCACATTGGCTTCCTTTTTTGAGGAGAGCGTCTTGGTTCTATTGGGTATGGCGAGATCCATGCATTTGTGCACATGTTCGTACAGTGCATTGGTGTATGATTCTGGAGTCATGCAACTATTCTCCATTTGCATGTGGTAACTTTTGCTGTTAACCTAAATTATTTGTTATGATAAATTGTATTTCATTTAAAAAAAAAATCAATAAAAATATTTGAAGGAAAAGACTTTGCAAGAGGCTGGAATATACTGTTTGGCGTGATACTCTATGCTGGGACTCTCTTTCTGGGGATATTCCTGTAGTTCTTATTTGAGTGAGCTGCTCAATTCTGGTCTGCCATACTCCTGTTAAATCTCATTTGTTATACATGTCTGCATGTCTGCTTTTGACTCCACCTTTTGCTTCTAGATTTGAAGTTGAACAATGCTTCTAGATTTGAAGTTGAACAATGCTTGAATGACGTCCTTCTTGTTAGGTCTCCAAGAAAGCCTGTTCCTCCTCCGTGGGACCTTAATTTTGTTCTTGAAAATTTGATTCTGCCTCCTTTTGAGTCTTCAGTCTTTTTATATCACTGTACTCAGAAAACTTTGTTGCTATTAGCCCTTCTGCTTAGAGGATTTCCGAACTTTCACTTCCGAACGAAGTTTCTTGTTGTACTAGTCCTCTTTTTATGCTCTGGGTTGTTAATAATTTGCCTCTAAACCAAACTAGTCGTATTCCTCCTTTTTCCATTCTCCATAGAATGATAATGAAGGAATTTAATTAAGATCTGCAAAGACAGGTCCGATACTAACTGACAGGACTAAAGGTATAAGGAAATCTGAGTAACTTTGTTTCTTTCCATTCCTGGAAATTGGATGCAACTTTTTCTAATCAGATTATCTCCTCCTGAATTTCTAAGGATGTTTCCTTTTGCTATTCTTTTCATGGTAAGAATCTTTTCTTCTGGTCATTCTACCATGGCTATGGCATCTTCTGGTGTCTTATTATGAGTCTGGATAGTAGATCCATTCTGGAAGCTGCTATTTAGTCATCTGCACATATTTTTACTAAACATTTATATAAGTAGCACATGATTTCCAGGGACAGAGCTGGTTTTGCCAGACCCATTCTACGTGAGTGTTTGGGGAGGCTCCTCTGTAGCATCCTCCTTCCATCATCTTCAGTAGGTTTCATACTCTTCCCAGTTATTAAAACTAGAAATAGAAAAGTTTAGCCAACAAAGAATGAGTCGGAGAATAGAGGGTGATTCTGCTTCTCATTCTTCTGATAATAAAGCCCAGAGCCAGTGAAACCTTTTCCATTGTTCCAAAGGAAAATTCTTCGAACAACAAAAAGCATAGGAGCTGACTAAAAGGATCAGCAGTACTTTGGATTTGAACCAGTAATTGGACTTGGGGGAGATGGAGATGATCAGAAAGACTAGCAACATTGTAAAATTTGTGATTGAATAAGAGACCCTAAAGCACCAATGCTATTAGGTATGGGATTGGACTTTTGAAATGTGGCTTTACAAGAAGTGTGGCGAAAGACTGGGATTTGTTTTTCTTAAAGTGGTAGTTGAACTGTAAAGCATATACTCCACTTCTTCCTTAATGTTTAGAAGGACACCAAAGGGACTGTGTAAGTAACTGTAAATAAAACAGTTTGTTCTTAATATTAGTGTAAAATTTAATTATAGAAATAGCATACTATAATTTTGTATAGGGGTGCAGTCATGAGTATTTTAAATGAGTCCTAGGAGGAGCAGATCTTATCAGTGACTGCTGTATATGCTAAACCTTCTAAAATATGAAAGCACTTTGTATTGTAATGTTTCTATACTTTACACTGCTACAAGTCAAAACAGGCTAGAAATAAGCAAATGGGGGTGCAGGTTGTAAAATTATGCTAATTAAATTATATGTAAAAAAGATAATTTTCAGTGTTCTACATGGTTGGATTTCTAGATTAATGCCTTTTTAAGCAAATAGACTTAGAAAGTAAGACAAAATGACAAAGGCACGGAAAATGGCAATTTCTTTGTATTTGGCTTTATTTCCATTAGGAAATGCTCTCAGTGAGAGAAAATGTCTACAGATGTGGGCAATTAACCATGAAAAGCACAAATAGTATGTTCTGGGGGGTCCATGTCACTATCGATTTACTGAAAACCCGAACTTCATATGGTCAAGACCATATGATCGAGTTTTCAGTAACACAAAATTAGGAAGTGGAATTAAAAAAAAAAAAGCCCAAACGCATCGTTTCTGCAGGGGGGCAAGCCTCCATGCACCCCCACCCCCCTACTTAAATATACCAACTCCAAGATCACACTACAGTGGGGAAAAGGGAAATCTCCCATCCCCACTGTATGCAGAAGTGCAGAACGGGAGATCTCCCGTTTCCTCGCTATAGTGCAATCACGGAGATGGTTTATTTATTTATTTTATTTTATTTTATTTTATTTTACATTTGTTAACCGGGTATGTTAAATGGATATATTTCCATTTTCAGTAGAGGCCTGGGGAGAAAAGCTCCAGTGGAACAAAATAAAAATTGAAATTAAACATTTAAAAATTAAAAAAACATTTAAAAATTAAAAAATAATTAAAAAACAGTTAAACGTTAAAAATCAATATTAATACATAATAAATGAATGGATTTCAATAGAAGATTATTCAAAAAGCAGGAAGTAATTAGAATTCAATAAATTACAGCAGTATTACTAGAGTAATGTAGGTATTTACAATAGTAGAGGTGACAATATGTATAGAATAATTCAATATGCAGTGACATACATGTAGACTATCAGTATATTAACAGGATAGAGATTTTCAGAGCATTAAGCAGGATAGATTACATCAGTATGTTGAATTTTGTAAAGCAGTTAAAGTCCTACTGCAAAGAATGTGAAATAGGTAGAGGTTCAAGAGGAGAAATATTTGTAGTGAAGGAGAAGATTAATCAGGGTTGCTTACAGCGGCATAACCAGTTTGTTTTGAGGTGTCGTTTGAGGTTTTGTTTAAAGAGAGGCATTGAAGAAATTAAAGTTGGGTTCCAGTTTTTTCCCACAGAGTTGGAAAACAGAATATTTAACATTTAAGTAGGGAGGGTGCATAGGGGCTTGCCCCCTGCAGAAACAATGTGTTTGGGGGTTTTTTTTTATTCCACTTCCTAATTTCGAGTTACTGAAAACTCGATCATATGGTCTCGACCATATGAAGTTCAGGTTTTCAGTAATTCGATATTGTGAAGTGGAACCATTCTGAGTGAAACTTAGATGCATGCATCTGAAAAGATACTAGCTGTTTTCTCATTATTAACTGTTTTTCTTTAGAGACAAGCTGTCAGCAGGTGCAAGCAATTAATCATAAGGGCTGTGAATACACATGGTTGAGAGAAATGTGGGATGTGTAGTGTAATTAACATTTAAAGGCATATTGGCAAGCAATTCAGCGAAAAGTGAAGTTTGAAATTTTGGGAAGGGAGTAGATAAGTAGCTGCCTCCCAGCAGTCTTAATACTTTAATGCATGTAATGTAACAATGCACAGTTTAGTTTCTTTTTAAAGGTAGCCAATGCACTTAAACACTTGTATTAAATTTTCATTTAAGACATAGATTCAGGTACATTAATAGAAAAGAAAAGCAACCATATTAACATTTTCTCCATACATCATATATGTTTTTTTTTTATTATTTTGTCATCAGTTCAGCATTAAATTGATAAATTCCTGCCTTCCCTTAGATTTCACTCCTCCTTGCGGACATTATTCTGCATGTGTTCCCTCAAATTCTTTTTATTTCTCTCTAGTCTGCTCTTTCCCTTTTCTAATGATTCCTCTTCCATTTATTTTATCTCTCTCACAATATTCACTTATTTTAAATGCACCTGGTTTAGTTCTGATTTCCTTTTTCTAGTAATTGCTTTTTTGCAGCCAACAGAACTAAACTTAAGGCCTTCCAATGTCTAGGTAATTCAGATCCTGCGTCCCGGCTGAAATGAATCATGTCCTTAAAGACGTTTGCTTCCCCAATACTATTGACAGAGTACTCTGGGGAATTTTAAAATTTTGCCAACTCATCAAACTCCCAAAAACATGTTCCCAGCCACCTCTTTCTTCTCCATCGTACTGCCAACATTTGCCATCAACCTGAGGGAAATTATTTAAAGTCTGCTTATGGTATAAAAATATCTATGCAAACACTTCCAAGCAAAACCCCTAAAACTGCTGGACATTGTTGCTTACTTGGGAGCCATGTAATGTTCCCTTTTAAACTTTTTCTGTTTTCTTCCCAATGTTTTTTAACTACCTCTGACTGATTTTCATAGATATTGTACAGTATTTTATATGCCGTACTAATTATTGCTTTTTTAACAGCAGCTTCTGTTTTAGATTTTATTAAAAACTCTGGTAGAGCAGGTCTTTCACTAAGGACTCCACTCTAGACCTTTCTCATTGTCTGTACTCTATCAATCCCTGATAAGTAAGGCAATCTGTGATCTGCACTCCAAACTGCTGCTTGACATCAATCCACTCTCACTTTTCTATCCCTTAACTCAACAAGAGGCTCATGTAGTTAAGACTGTGTTCCCCATCTGGTGGTTATGCAGGAATGTGCAAGGGAAGTACCAAACTACTGTTTGTGCCAGCAATTAATTAATAGGATGATACAAAATAAATGTTTAGTAAACTCACGCTAAGCCTTTTAGTTTAAGCACTTGGGCATCAGACCAGTTGTTTTACATTAGGAGGGTTTGTGCTCTTCACTGTAGTGGCACGACAGGTAGCTTACATCCTTCTAAGTTGGGAACTGCTGATTGTGGGCTCAGTGTTTGTTATTCTAAAAGTGTATTAATTCTGGTTTAAGCACTTGGGCTTCAGGCCAGTTATTTTACATTAAGAGGGTTCATGGTCTGCACTCTTGTAGGAGAGGCTGGACTCTGCCCTTCTGAGCTGGGAATTTCTGGTTAAAGGCTTATAGTGCCTGCATATTTGAACTGCTTCTTACTAAATTGGTACACCTTGTTTGCTGTATCATAGACTAGATCTAGGCCTGCTGAATCTAGCTTTGTTTGTATAACTTGAGCACTAATCCAGGCATTCTTTAAAGTATTCAGTTGTATTTATTACTGCTTGGTAGCAACTTGATTAAAGTGTAGCTATCATTCTAAGTCTTTTGGATTAAGCACTTGGGCTCAGACCAGTTGTTTTACATTAGGAAGGTTTGTGGCCTGCACTGTGGAGGCAGGAAAGGTAGCTTACATCCTTCTAAGTTGGGAACTGCTGATTGAGGTCTCAGTGTCTGTTGTTCTAAAAGTGTATTAGTTATGGTTTAAGCACTTGGGCTTCAGGCCAGTTATTTTACATTAAGAAGGTTCGTGGTCTGCCCTCTTGTGGGAGGAGAGGCTGGACTCTGCCCTTCTGAGCTGGGAATTTCTGGTTAAAGGCTTATAGTGCCTGCATATTTGAACTGTTTCTTACTGAAATTGGTACACCTTGTTTGCTGTAGCAAAGACTAGATCCAGGCCTGCTGAATCTAGCTTTGTTTGTATGCTTGTTTGCTTATTTCCCTGAAATGCTAATTCCACCTAAAATGCGGCTTTTCAGTGCTTCTGTGGATCCCTAGTGACATATGTATTGCTTACTGTACTTATTTCCTTGTTTCACTTGAAAGAAAGTTGCTGTTTGTCATTTTTGCATTTAAGTTACCTGTAACACATTGCATTTAAGTTACCTGGCACTTGCTCACTAAAGCAATTATACAAGTCAGCACTAAAAAATTAAAAGCACTACACCTTCACAAACTCCCCTTGAGTACCTTGTTCCCCATTGGCCCTTTTTTTTTCAATGATAAAGGAATTCCCAATACTATTCTAGAATGTCCAAAGGTCAGTTGTCAATCTCCTCTCCGGTCCAGCTGGTGAATCTTGGAATCTTGAGGCAATGTTGCAACTGCCTCAGGTACACAGACAACCCTCTCCTCCTCCCAACAAATTCCAACACATGTGAGAGATGCAACCATATAGCCAAACTGGAGGCAAAGCTCTCTCAACTCAGTACTGGCATAACCAGTCAGGAGGAGAAGGAAACCACACTCACTACAATTCCAGTCTCACATAGACCTACCACGACAGCAAACAAAGCACATAAACACACAAAAACATACTTGGAGGCTCTAAATAAAAATCTGCCTAAACAGCAGAGACCTCCAAAGCAGACACCCAAGCAACCGCTACCCCAAAACAAAACACGTGCAACACACAGCTCACAAAGCCAGTGTGCTGAACAGTCACAGCCCTTAAGGCTGAACAACACACCTGATGCACTTGTAATAGGTGACTCTATCGTCAGGCACACTGACGTCCTGCTCACCAGGCTGAACAAGGAGAAGGTCATGGTGAGCTGCCTGTAAGGCGCTAGGATCCGCCACATAACACAAGCACTCAGGTCACTCCAGGGCAAGTACAAATATGACTCAGTCATTGTCCATGCTGGTGTGAATGACCTGAGACGTACCTCCCTGGACTACATGAAAAGAGACATAGAAGAGCTCTCTGAGCATGTGGCCCAGGCCGGTATGACCCTGACCTTGAGTAGCATCTTACCCTCCCCAAGAATGATGCCACAATATGAAGACAAGATGATCAATTTCAACAATTGGCTTAAGTATTGGTGTCATTCAAAGGGGATCCAATGCCTGTCAGCCTGGGATGACATGCTCGACAAGCCACGATGCTTCTCTAGGGACGGCTTGCACCTGTCACCCCTGGGCTTTCGGATATTGGCAAAGGCTCTTGCTACTCCCATAGTGCCTTTTTTAGGCAAGGCTCAAAAGACAAACCCACCTCCATAGGTATCACAAGGGATAAGAAACTAAGAGTAATGCTACTCAAAGCCAGAAGTCTAAACCTCAAGATGCATGCACTCGAAACTCTCCTTAGCATGGAGAACATTGATATCTGTGCAGTAACAGAAACCTGGTTCAAGGCTCCAGAGAGCACCCCAGCACTACCAGGTTATACCTCATACCATGCTTTTCGGCCCCCAAAACTTGGACCGAAAAAGAAAATGAGGGGGAGTATCAATATTCGTCAAAGATACCCACACCTCCAGGCTGGTGGCACAGCACAAAGCATCAGAGACTATCCATGTGCAACTAACAGTGGGTAAAACTGCCTTCCAGTTTATAGCCTGCTACAGACCACCCTCCCAAACCCAGGAACCCCACACGGCCTTCCTGAGAACACTGGAAAATATGAAGGTCTCTCCAAACACCATTATATTGGGCGACTTCAACTACCCAAACATAGACTGGGAGCATTACTCTAGCTCCAACACCCTAGCTCAAAGGTTCCTAGAATTTATAAACTCAAATGCTATGGAACAACTTGTTACCACTCCCACAAGAGGGGAAAACATACTGGACCTGATCATCACCAACATGGGGACTCTATGCTCCAGACCAGAAGTGTATCCCTCACTGGTAAGATCAGACCATAAACTAATCTCACTGGATATTCACATCCCGACCCCACCCCCTGCCCAGAAAACCACAGTGAAAAACTTCTCTAAAGCAAATTTCACACTCAAAACCGAGGTGGAATCCTTCAAAGCCCCCGGGCCTGTGGAAAATACGGCCCAGACCGCAGAATCCTTTATAAACGCATTCTATGAACACCTTCAGGAATGCATGGATCATGCAATCCCAAATAAAACCAAGACCCAATCCTCCAAAGGCAGACGTCCTGTCTGGTGGACCCCAGCCATAAACAAACTATACAGTAGAAGGAGGAAGCTACTACATGATAAAGCAAAATCCCAAAAAGGGAAGACATCTCTGATCAGTGTTAGCAAAAAACTACGGGCACTCATAAAATCGTCTAAGGCCAGCTTCGAGAGAAAAATTGCACAGAACACTAAGGATAATCACAAGGCTTTCTTTAGTTATGTTAGGAACCTGGGTGGGAATTCCCAGATATGCTCAGAATTAGTCCAAAATGACAAAAAATACACCGAACCCACAGACATTGCCAACATCCTAGCTGACCAGTTCAGCGCAAACTTCTCCCCCCTCTCCCCACCAAAAGGGCAAATATCTATCCCAGCAGAGTGCTGCCCCCCTGACATCTCAGATGCTCAGGTAAGAGCCACCCTCTCCAAAGCAAAAAACACAGCATCAGTGGTACCAGACGGTGTCCCGGGCTGCGTACATGAACTCCAAGAAGAGCTAAACCCAAACATAGAACTACTGTTCAATCTCAGCCTTACCACAGGATATGTACCCAAAGAGTGGCGTACAGCAACAGTGGTCCCTCTCCACAAAGGTGGTGCCTCAACGGATCCTGGAAACTATCGCCCCATAAACCTGACTAGCTTGGTCTGCAAAGCTATGGAAAGGATCATCATGGACCTCATAAAAAAGATATTGGGGACCTACAGACACTGGATCCTACCCAGTTTGGCTTTAAGGGCAGATCCTGCCTCTTAAACCTGGTCGATTTCTTTGAAACAGTCACCAAGGCCATTGACGAGGGGAAGGTGGTCCACACAGCCTACCTGGACCTCGCAAAGGCCTTCGATACAATACCCCACTCGGGCATTATAGATAAGCTCACCAGATTAAATATAAACCCCTATGTCACTAGATGGGTTGCAAACTGGCTCAAGGACAGAACCCACATGGTTAGAATTGCTGGAGCCATGTCAGACTCCAAACCAGTTACGAGTGGCGTCCCACAAGGCTCAGTCCTGGGACCTCTCCTGTTCGGTATATGTTTCTCGGAGGTACAGGCCAACACTGAAGGACTGTGGCTGACCAAGTTCGCAGATGACTGCAAACTGGGCGCTATAATCGACTCTCCAGCCCACACAAGCATCCTCCAAAAAGACCTCATAGAAACAGTCAACTGGTGCCAGAGCCATGGCCTCAAGCTAAACACCAAAAAGTGTATAGTCATCCCCTTTGGAAAAAACAAAGTGCCCACAAATTACCACATAGGTGGTAATCCATTAAGTACGGAAGAAGTAATTAGGGACCTGGGGACCCAAGTTGATGGTAATCTCTCATTTGACAACCACGTGGCCAAAGTGGTTAGAAAAACTTTATATAGCCCACCTAATCATGAAGGGATTCACATCTAGATCAGGGGAGGTCATTGTGCCTCTTTACTCATCCCTCATCAGGCCCATAATTGAGTACAATGCCCCTTTTGGGATGTACCTTACCAGACACCTGTAGCAACTGGAAAGACCCCAAAAGTACCTCACCAAGAGAATCAAAGGGCTCAAACAGATGCCATATGCTGCCCGGTTAAAGAAACTCCAGCTCTACTCAGTGGCATACCGCCTGCTCAGAGGCGATCTGTGCCTGATGTGTAAAGCGATGTCCAACCTGGAATTAATGGACATGCTGCACCTCAGAAAATACAAATCCCATCGAGCTACGCCTTAGCACTGAAATAAATAGGACGTGCTGGAGGGACAGATTCATAACCCAGAGGCTCCCTTCACCCTGGAATAAAATCCCAGTCCAGGTTAGGCAGAGTCCCTCATTAACTCTCTTCAAGAGGAATCTTGATGAGTGGATGGGGGATCGTAGGTTTACCCCAGGTATCACTTCTGTGTCACTGTTAGACAGAGGCACAGTATACTAACCTCAAAAAAGGGCATAGCAAAATTAATTTAAAATGGGTGGCGAAAGCCAAACACACACTGGCTAGGCTTATAAATGCCCTAGGGCAGATAGCCTAGTATGAACCTATAAAGAGGACTGCAGTGTTCTGTAATGCCTTAAAATAGTCTTCTGTAATGCTTTAAGGCAAACAGTCCATGTGTAAGCATCAGTGCTATAGCTCTGTAAATGGAACAAGCTCAGAAACCTGGCCCCAGACAGAAAGTGACTTGGAGAGGAGGCAGGGGCTTGGCAGAAGACACAGGAGCAAACCGTCCTCTACAACCAATAAGATGACTGGTCTCACCCGCTGGACAGTAATTCACATCCTGGGTTAAACTGAACTGGTAAGTCAAAAAGTGCTTTCTTTATTTAAAAGATTTTTCTCATATTTCAGTGTGCCAGCTTCACACACTTGCTGTTCTACCTGCTTACAAAGAATTCCCTCAGAAGAGAAACATTAAACTGGTTAAGTTTGTGTAGCAGGGGCCTACCATAATGCTTAGGGGGGAGTGTTAAGATGTGGAACTCAAAGGCTGAAAGTACGTATTCATAGCAAAAGAGGAGAGAGACAGAGGATATTGATTGTTGGAGTTTTTCCTCCTTTTGTGTAAGTGTAGTCTTGTTTTTAAGATACTCCCATTTTCTTCCCAAAAGGGATTTTTGAAAGATTGGTTCACAATCTTAATTTTAACATATATATTGTATTAGTGGTGCTTTTCAGTTTTCAGAAATGTGTATGCCTTTGTTATACTGTAACAAACATTACTGTCAGAGTTTAAGATGGAGCTGACTGCTGTAATTGTATTGGAAATGAAAATAACTGTTGATGTTTTTTTTTCTTTGCAGTAAACTTCTTTGCAAATGCCATGAAGGTTGTAAGTATCGCTACCAGTCTAATTTAAAAATGACTGCACTTGCATGGCTTTCTGAGGCTAATTTATTTTATTTATTTTTTTGTAATTAACTGCAGTGCTTGGATCTTAAGGATGTTGAATTGGCATATCGCCTACACAAGCTGTTGGAAACTGGTGACAACTGGAAGTTACTAGGAGATTTTTACCACCAGAGTATTTTTTAGTAAGTGTATTGTGTGGTCTAGTTCCTTTTAACTTTTATGGACTTCAAGTGGTTTGTAAAGTGATAGTTTGTATAGCTAGTGGGCATTGATTATGAAAATGTGTGAAGAGGTGGGCATTGATTATGAAAATGTGTGAAGAGGGAGAGCTTATGCAATCAAAATGGATGGTTTTCACTGAATGGTTTATGAAGTAGTGACAGCTGTTGGAGTACAGGTATGTTTTTGCACAATGTTACAAAACTCAGCACCTCAGCATGCATTGGAGGTGGCCAACACATGGATGATGTTGGCATTCTGTGCATCTTAGTGCTAAGGTTATGCTTTATTTTGCATTGACCAGATTGATTCCTTTCAGTTAACTAACGCATGTGAATTCAGTCATATAAGTAACCCACAAGCCAGCAGAATGAGGTTTGGGGTTGACCCAATTAGATTAGTCCCTGCAAGAGAATGTCGTAGTTGCTGAAAGTTTTAGTGACGTTATGATATAGGGTGACAATAGTTTCACATAAATTCGGTTTATTATGAGTAAAATCACCAAGAGAGCAGTTTCTGTATTCTGTCTAGACCAGAAGTCGCACTTGGGTATCTGAGAGGATTTTATGTACAGATGGATGCTGTAAGATCTTGGAAGTGAATATATTTTTTTGAAGGTCTGCAATGGTGGTAATAGGACCAAAGTATGAAAATTGTATGAAGTGGAGCATCCACCTACGTACGTCAACATCTGTAGTTTTCCATGTTTTTAGAGCATAAACTGTAATTGTGACTCCTCATTGATGGGTCCATAGTCTTGGTTCACCAGTCAGAGTTCATTTATGTCCTGTTCCTATGTTGCAGTATTCATACTGTGAGATTTTCAGCTCTCAGGCGATCTGACATCTGCTCATATACAAAAGCTTAAGCCTGGCTGCTGTATGTGCGTGGGACGTCACATGTAGGGCCATAAACCAGGGCCTATAAATGTGAAGACTGCACGCACAGACCTCAGAACGTTTCAGTCACAGACGAGGTACGCTTCGACCGTTCCACTCAGTCTGAAGACTTCAAAAAAGATAAGTACCCTGTTGGGGTTTTCGCTTTCTTGCTACTTGAGTTTGGTTGCTGTAGGTTTTGTTTCAGCTATTTAGGCAATGTCAGAAAAAGAGCAAATGTAATTGCGGGTGTCAGATGCCACATAGGGATTCACATGACAAGTGTGTGCTTTGCTTAGGTGAGGAGCATGACTATAAGGCCTGCTCCATTTGTCAATCATTCGTACCAGAAACCCTCCACAGCTGTCTGGCAGCTTTAAATTTGTATCTCAAGAATTAAAGATTGAAATGCCTTGCTCGCAGGATAGATCCCGAGTTGGTCACCCAAACTTAACAACCAAGGAAGAAGCCCAAAGTTTCCAGCCCTACTCCCGTTGCAGATCCGCCATCGGACTTGCCGCCGTCTACTGATTTAGTGGTCGTGGGACAGCCAATTCTTCCGTCAGCTTCGATAGATCCTCTGAAAGAGATCATTACTGCAGCTACAGAGAGCACGTCAGCAGAGCCTTCCCAGACGCTAGCCTCAACCGATGTTGAGGGGGAACCAGTACTTGGTCAGCCGACTGAGACTCCTCCTGTTCCTGCCCAGACCTTAGTTTCTAGGCCAACTAAGGAAAAATAAACACTTGAGCCCTATGCCTCAAGCTACTCCAGATTGACAAACATTCACCAATTCCTTACTGCAGGCCTTCATGGCCCTTAGGCCTTCAGACCCTGCTCTTACAGATATTCCATTGCTGAGCTCTAGGCCAGCCTCTGCTTCTTCCCTCCTTTTAATTACTACTCATTAGGGAGAAGAAGAACCTGAACAATATGATTCCTCTTCTGAGGAATCTGTGTCTCAAATTGCTTTTCCTGTAGACTATTACTCCCCAGACAAAGACTCTGTTGAGGGTGTTTCCTCCTCCAGAGGATATTTCCTTTGGGGAAACTATCACAAAAATGAGAGTGCTTCAAGTGGGATACTACCTTGATGACAGATACACAGAAAAGGTATTTTGAGCTTCTACAGTTAGAATCTCCCTCCCCCTCAGCTATTCCCCCTAGTTCTACCAGCCTTTCTGGATGCCTTTAATGAAGCCTCTAAGAATCCAGAATCTCAACCACCTGCCCCTAAAAGGCCGGATAGATTTTATAAAGTTCCAGATGGACAAAAGTTTCTAATGAAACCTCCCATGGCTGACCCTGCAGTCATTGCTATGGCTCCTGACAGACAATCTAGGCAATTACCCTTTGCTTCCATTTTGCCCACAGACAAGGACAGCAAGACCATGGACACAATTGGTAAAAAAGTATATACCTCCTCCACCTTAGCTTTTAGGGCTATAAATTACCAAACACACATGGTAAAATATGCCTTAGAACTTGTTTTTCAGGCCTCCACATTACTAGCTTCTACCCCTGACTGTCCCACAAAATATGACATTGCATGTAAACTGTGTTTAGCTACTCAAGTAGCCAGACACTCCATTTAGTGAAGTTGTGATGTGGCAGAAGCAGCAGCCAGGTCTGCTGCATCTGCATCTGTCTTATGTAGATATTCCTGGCTATGCCTCCAACCTCTACCATAGGACTTTAAACCCAAGATAATGGATGCTCCTCTAGACAAAAATGTCTTATTTGTTAAGAATTCAGCAGAACTTTTCAAAAATCTACAAGAGAAAAGTAAAGAGCTTCAAGACATCAAGCACTTGCTGGTATTTCCCTTCCCCAGATACTATAGGAACTACCCTGCTAAGACTTCTTTTGTAAGAACTCCATCTACATCTCGTTCTTCCTCCTCTAGACCTTGTGAAGGGTCCAGGAAATTGCCTTACTCCAGACCTCCTAATTCCCAGGGACCTGCCAAGCAGCCCTTTCCTGACCGAGGAGGTTCCACTTCAGCATGACTGCCTGTATCAACTCCCTCTGTCCTCCCACCTTACTCAATGCCTCCCCTTCTGGAAAACAGTTACCTCAGATACTTGGGTGCTTTCCATCATCCAAAAAGGATATTTTCTATCTTGGAAGGAATAGCCAAGGCCAAAAAGAATTCCCTTCCCTCCAAGAAATCAGCTACATCTATTCCCTCTCATACTGAAAGAACTCCTGACTCTAGGAACTATAGAGCCAGTTCCCTCATGACAGGAAGGAAAAGGCTTCTATTCCCGCCTTTTCCTAGTCCCCAAAAAGGATGGCCCTTGGAGGCCAATCATGGACTTATCCTATCTAAACCTGGTCCTAAAGGTTCCATCCTTCAGAATGCTCTCCCTACAAACTTTACTACCCCTCATTTCACCCAAGGCCTTCATGGTCACTCTGGACCTAAAGGATGCCTATCTGCACAGCCCTATCATACCCTCCCACAGGAGGTGTCTGCACTTCACTGGACATTCTTCAAACTTTCAGTTTACAGCCTTGCCCTTTGGCTTGTCTACTGCTCCCAGAGTATTTACAAAGTGCCTGGCTCCAGCCATTGCCTATTGCAGAAACAAGGGACTCCAAATCTACCCTTACCTGGACAACATTCTTATTCTGGCAGAATCAGAATCCACCCTGCAAAACCATCTCTCATTCACAATGACTGTCCTCCACAGCTTGGGCTCACTATCAACTTCCAGAAATCCTCACTTCTTCCTCAGCAGGACAAAGTTTTCCTAGGCTGCAGGATAAGAACAGACTTGATGAGATCCTTTATCCCACTGGACAAAGTGCAATCTCTCTCCAGCCATTATCTCTCTCCAGCCATTTTCAAGGCCTACTTACAAAATCCCATCTCTCTGCAAGACAATTTCTGCAAGTCCTAAGTCTCATGGCAGCAACCATTCCCATAGCCAGGAATCTCATGAGAAAAATCCATTGGTATTTAAAAAATGTATGGTCTCAAAACCAACATTCATTAGACAAACTTATTCCCCTCCTGCCCTCCCTAAAAACAGAACTAAAGTGATGGATTCAGCAAGTTTCACAGAACCAAGCACCCCACACCAACTACCCCCATCACTCAAACCATGCACAGAGATGCATCAGATTTAGGGTGGGGAGCAGAGCTCAAGGGCTTCAGGGTACAACAGGGTAGGGACCCTACACTTCAAAAGCAACACATCAGTGTCAGGGAAATGACACCATTATTACTGGCAAAGCTTTCCTTCTAGTCTTGCAACCAGGCCTGCTACACATTGTGACGGACAACAGAACTGTCATGTGGTACCCCAACAAGCAAGGATGAACAAAGGTGTACCAGTTATGACAGGTAACTCTACAAATCTGGGAAATAGCAACCAGGCACAACCTCTTACTACAGGCCTCTTACATTCCCTCTCAGGAAAACAAACTAGCAGACTTGCTCAGCAGAACATCCTCCCCTCAGCACGAATGGATGTTGCACAGGGAAACCTTCTTAGACATTGCCCATCAGTGGGGTACACCTCAAGTGGATCTGTTTGCCTCCCCCTAGAACAAACAGCTTTTGCTCCAGGGATCACACTCCACTAGCATGAAGAGTGAATGCCTTCAGCTTTCCATGGAAGGGAGTGTTCCTGTATGCTCCCCTCCAATACACTAGGTCCTACTGAAGATCAACAAGGAACAACCAAAGATCTTGCTGGTGACTCCGTATTGGCCAAGGCAACACTGGCTCCCCCTTCTTCACTTCTTAGCTAAGGGCAGTCACCACATGTTACCCCACAAGGTGGACCTACATACCCAACAAAAGGGATCTCTCATTCACCCTCAGCTGCCTTTACTGCATCTGACCCTTTGGGTGATCAACTTCTGATCCCATTCAGACAACTGAACTCAGAAGACGTGCTCTCAGTCCTGAGGGAGGCCAGGAAACCATCTACCAGAAAAAAATATTTGTCCAAATGGCATAGATCCTTAAACTGGTGTGCAGTTAAGGACAAGGGACCCTTTTCAAGCAGATCTCTCTTTGGTCCTTAGCTATGTATGTGAGCTCATTAAGGAAGGACTAGCATATTCATTTCTGAAAGTCCACCTTTCTGCCATTTCAGCATGCTTGCTTTTACAGCTACTTTGTCTCTCCAGAGTGTACGTCAAACTTTTTCTGAGAGGGATTTTGCATGTCAGACCACCAAGGAAACCCATTCCTCCTCCCCGGAACCTCAACTTCATACTGGAAAACTAACCCTACTTCCCTTTGAGCCAGCAAGCACAGCTTCCCTGCAAATGTGCACGTGGAAAACCATTCTCTTAGTGGCCATCCGCAAGAAGAGTGTCTAAATTGCAGGCCGTCATGGCTTCTTCCCCTTGCACCATCTTCTATAAGGACAGGGTGACTCTGTGCACTAACCCTTCCTTCGTGCTCAAAGTGGTGAATGAACTATCTCTTAACCAGTCTATTCATCTACTGACATTCTTTGCCTCTCCATCTAATAATGCAGACAGGATCCTTCATTCTCTGGATGTGCACAGACAGCTACGATTCTGTCAAGACAAACAATATCTTTCAAAAAGTCTGATCAACTCTTCATCTCCTTCCACCCCAGGGCTCTGAGTAAGGCCGTCTCCAAACAAACCATTTCCTCCTGGATTAGGAAATACATTCTCTTCTGCTACTCTCAGCATGGCAAACCATTGCCCCTAGGGGTTCGAGCTCACCCCACTAGAGGAATGGCTACATCTAAAACCTTTCTCTAAGGGGTGGACACAGCCTCCATCATGGAAGCTGCTGCATGGTCTACAGTTCATACTTTCAGTAAGCACTGCAAGCTAGACCACGTCTTCAGGGTCAGAGCAGGATTTGCCAGAGCAATACTGCAGGGAATCTTGGAATCCTGTACCTCTGCCCCCGCCCATCACTCTTCCTATGCTGTGGTACTCTCCCACAGTATGAATACTGCAACACAGGAATAGAAGGACATAGAATAGTTGTGTGAAATCTTACCATAACCATAGATGTCCTTCTCTTCCATGTTGTAGTATTCCTTCTCTACCTCCATGCCCCCTTCTACTTTTATAGATGCTTGGTGTACACCTATGTATCCTCTCCCTACAGGCTGTTCTGTTCAGCTCTACAGGGATGTTTGTTCATCTTCTCCTTGTGCTTATACACACTTATATGGGCTTCAAGTTCTGAGGTCTGTGCATGCAGGCATCACATTTATAGTCCCTGGTTTATGGCTCTACATGTGACTTTCCACACCTACATCAGCCAGGTTTAAGCTTTTGTATAGGAGCTGGCATCCAATCACCTGAGGGCTAGAAATCTGAGTGTGAATACTGCAACATGGAAGAGAAGGACATATGGTTATGGTAAGATTTCCCCACAAAATCTTGGTTCTGTAAAATTACTGCATGTCCCACCACTTCCTGTGGACATAATGTGCTGGATACATAGACATGCTTGTCCCCAGAGCTCACCAGTTGATTTTTCTTTGTCACTGGTGAAGTACTTCTTTCACCTGTATGCACATTAAGTTTGTATGGTCAGAAAATTGCCACCAACTGCATGCATTGTGTTTCTGTAGTGTATTAGAGGACAAATATGATGTTGGATTTCAAGGTTAAGTGCCTGGTGTACTTAACTCTCAAGTGCCAAAAGCAGCAAAAGTTGCTTGCCCAGATTATAAAGATAGCAGCAAATGAGAGCTGTTTGGTTGGATGTCTGCTGGAGAGGGTCCTTATGACAGGTACAGGCATATTTTGGACCATTGTCTCAAGACAAGCATTGGGAAACCTGGCTATGCTCAAACATTCTTGAAGTAAGTCTGGATTATATTTGATTGCCCAGTGCCTTTCATTTGTTTAATTCACACTCAATAAGTGGGGGTTCAAACCTGAACCAGTGTTCTGTCTCATTCAAGGGCCTGGGGACAGGGGAGAGACACACCTTCAATTCTTGTGACGGCATCCCAGGGATTCTTGCATTGCCCCCATCCTCTGTATGATTAGCTGGTGACTGATTAAGCAGCCTAATCCTGGGGACTTGTCTCAGAGTCATTCACTCAAAGATTGGTGTTACTCATAACTAGTAACTCTTTCAGGGTCACACTTTTCAGGCCTTTGAGGACCAGCAGAAACTGGTCAAGGACCATTCAACTATTTCTTCCACACTGAAGCTTGCTGTTCAAGGCTTAATATGTGGTGGGAGCTTCAGATGATTATGTAGGATTACACCTTTATGGAGTTAGTTCCAAAGCCTGCATTTGCCCAACACCACCTTGTTCTGCACAGTCTTCAGCTTTCACATAATCCAACAACACACACACACACACACACACACACACACACACACACACACACGTGTACACCTGCCCTTGAGCAATGTCACACTCACAAAGAGCAGGTGACTTGGTTCTCCCTTATCTGCAGGTTCCTTTGAGGTCTTACAGATCTTAAAGCCACTGATGTTCTTTGTGTTTTACTGTTGCAGTCATCACACTTGAGTTATCTGCCTGCAGGTAGCCCTCAGTCAGCCCAAATACCAGAGACTTAGTATTTCTGCGTCGGTTGCTGTCTCTCCAGGACTGATGTCAGGGGTATAAAAGCAGGCAGCCGACGCCATTACATCAGTCTTTTTGCCGAGCAGCCCATAGCAGAAGCAGTTCGCATGAGTGCAGGTCGGCTGTTACCTGAGTTTTTCATTTACGAATTGAATCATCTTGAAGTCTTGTAAAGCTAAGTACCCCATTTGGGATCCTTTTTTCTTGCTCTAACTGATGTCAGAAAAAGTTAACAATTGTCTTGCATGTGGAAAGCAAATACCACACCGAGATTTTCATTCTTACTGCGTCACCTGTTTAGGCCCAGACCATGATGTACCTCGCTGTTGGTTTTGTGCCTTGCTGAATGCCTGACCCCATCCATCGTTGGGCCATTTTTGTCGCTAAAGACTTTCGTTCTCGATATCCATATTCCGAAATGGCTTCGGTAAGCCATCCAACTACCGATATTTGAAAAAATGTAAGGATAAAGACAGACACAGACCCCATAGGTCGAAAGTTGCCAACGATGCTTCCGTTAAGCTAGTCGCCAGTCTGCCGGTACTCAGCAAGGTGCTTTCGCAGCCCCTGATGCCCACTTCAGTGGATTCGCAGGCCTCTACTGAGACCCATTCGGAGACTCTTCGACTATGGAACCTGTGGATGTCTCTACTTTGGATGGGTCTGGAGCTGCTGAGCAGGCATTGGCTTCTGAGAAAGTACTTCGCATTTCCGATGTTCGACACAAACCAATGACTTCTTTCGCGTCTTCAGGTCTGTCTAAAACTACCGAGTTTCTAAGGCCAAGAATACGCGCTACGTCTAGAAAACCGAAGACCCAAACACATGCACCTGCTCCCTTGCCACCACATCAAATGCTTAAACTGGCAGAAGACCTTATTATGCTGATTAGGGGAAGCCAGCCTACCCCTGCTAAGAGGAAGAGAGACCTTTCCCCAGCAGCCTCAACAGACCGAGTCCAACGACTCTGAGTCATCTGTTTATGAAGACATGCCCTTGTATGCTTATGAGGATTCAGATGCAGAGGAATCCATTCCCTCTGCCTCTCCTCCAGAGGACTTTTGTTTTGGTGAGACCCTACATACTTGGGAATGCCAAGACTATCCTCAATCCAAAAAGAGACTTAGAGAATTTCTAGATTTGCCACAACATAGGCCTTTAGCAATACCCCCCAGTCTTGGATGTTGTAGATGATGTCTTTATGGAATCCATTTTAACTCTTGATACTTTACCCCCTGCTCCTAGGAAACCAGACAGGTACTACAGAGTACCTGACTCTCTCAAATTCCTTTTTAAAAATCCTACTGTTGACCCAGAGGTCATCTCCCAGGGGCCTAAAGGTATCAAAGCAACTACAGCTAAGAATCCCACCCCTTTGGACAGGGATTCCAGAGCTTTGGACAGATGGGGTAAGAAAGTATATACCTCTGCAACTCTTGCCATTAGGGCTTTGAATTGTCAATTTCACATGCTGAAGTACTAACATGTTATGGAACTTATTAAGCAAAAAATAGATACCTTTACAGACTGTGCAGAAAATAAAGAATTGCAAGAGCTTATGCATTCTACAAGCCAAGTCAGCAAGCATACATTGCAGTGTGGTTTTGACACCCTAGAAACTTCTTGCAAGGCAGCAGTCACTGGTTCTGTACTGAGAAGGCATGCCTGGCTTCAGGAGCAGACCTTGTCAGACCATGTCAAATCAAAGTTACTAGACACTCCTTTGAACAAGGACAATCTGTTTGGCAGCAAAGCAGAAGAGGTTCTAAAAGAGATGGGGGAAAAAGCTAAATCTATGCAGACAGTCAAAGAATTTTTACAAGTACAGCCTCCTAGATTCAGTAGGCATTGCCCATCGAAACATTGGTCCTTTCCGACCCCCTCAAGGCCATCACAAACTAAACCCAGGGGAAACGGGCCCCCCCAGACTACAGTCTCAGGGTATGCAGAGATCTAAGCAATGGAGTGCCTCCACCTCTAAAGCAGGGCGTGCTAAGCCACCCCCTTACGGAAAGAATTCCTATTGACTTCTCTACTGCACTCCCCACCTCTGCCCAACTGCTCATGTCCTTAGGAGGAAAACTTGCCCATCATGCAGAAAACTGGACCTCCATCGCCAAAGACTGATGGGTCCTCAACATTGTATCCCAGGGGTACAGATTTTACTTACACTCACTGCCAACCCCAAAAGGGTTCCCAGACCTTCCTCCAAACCAGTGGGCAGAGGCACAAAACCAGGATCAATCCCTGCTCTCCATAGGGACAATTCATCCTGTTCCTGCAGAACAGATAGGTCAGGGTTCTATACCAGACATTTACTGGTACCCAGAAAAGAGGACACTTTGCTCCCCATCCTAGATCTTTCCAATCTAAACACCTTCCTGGTGGTACCAAAATTCAAAATGCTCACCCTTCAGCAGCTTCTTCCTATGCTGTCCAAAGATGCCTGGTTATCCACCCTAGACCTAAAAGAAGCCTATCTGCACATCCCTATCAGGGACTCATGCAGGAAATACCTACTTTTCAGGGCAGGATCTATGCATTATTAGTTCTCTACTCTTCCCTTTGGCTTATCCACTGCTCCCATAGTATTCACAAAATGCCTGGCTCCAGCCATTGCCTATTTGCAGAGAGAGAAAATTTCAAATTTACCTGTACTTGGACGATTGCCTGATTCAGGTGGACAGTCAGGAACAGCTGTTGCAGCACCTGACATTTTAATTTGTAAAGAACCTTCTAACCTCCCTGGGGTACACTATCAACGAAAAGAAATCAAAACTAGTCCCCAGTCAAAAGATTGTATTCCTGGTAACAAGCTTGGACACAGCATCCCAGATGGCATTCCTTACTCCAGAAAAACAAGCCTATCTGGCAGGCTACTTCACTCAAATGGCCACCAGAACCCAGCAATCTGCAAGGAAAATCCTGCAGGCTCTAGGGTTCATGGTCTTTTGCATCCTACTAATTCCCTGTACCAGACTGCATATGAGGAAACTTCAGTGGTACTTAAAAAGTCTTTTGTGTCAACGTTCTCAGGACCTGGAAACTGTCATAACTATCATACCTTGTCTAAGGACAGAGTTTCTCTGGTGGGCAGCAGCATGCAACCACAACAAGGGACTTCCTTTTACTCAACCCCTCACCGCCCAGACCCTAACCACAGATGCATCAGACTATGCCTGGGGGGCACACCTGGACGACAAGTGCATTCAGGGCCACTGGAGCCAAAGTCAAATTCATCTGCCCATCAACCAAAAAGAGATGCTAGCTGTTGAGCACGCTCTGACAGCTTTCAGGTCCCTACTCCCTCCAGGTCCCCTGCTAATAAAAACAGACAACACCACAATTATGTGGTACATCAACAAACGGGGGGAACCCACTCTTACCCACTATGCAGGCTCTAGCCATGCCCCTGTGGAACACGGCCTTGGACATGCATATTCATCTGCAAGCTCAATTCCTGCCAGGCAAACAAAACACTCTGGCAGACAATTTAAGCAGAAATCTCCTAGACCCACACGAGTGGCAATTAGACCCCAGCACCTTCAGCCTTCTAATCCAGAAATGGGGGACCCCAGAGGTGGACCCCTTAGCCTCCTCCTGCAATCACTAGCTCAGCAAATTCTGCACCAGGACACCTCACAGTAGGCCCTGGAAATTGCATGCCCTATCCTTCCATTGGGCAAACCTGTCTTTCTATGCATTCCCCCCTCTGCCTCTTCTCTCAAGAATATTACTCATAAGACAGTACAGACCAAGGACAGTCCTGATTGCCCCGGACTGGCCACACCAGCACTGGTACCTACTACTGTGCAGCCTGTCACCGGTGCCACCCTGGCACCTACCCCAGATCCCAACACTCCTCACTCAGCAGGGGGAACAGATCTTGCATCCACAGCTGCAAACCATGAATCTTGCAGCCTGGCTTATTCCTGAAATTCTCCCCCAGTGACCAGCCTAAGCAAGCAGGTTCTGGACATCATTCTTGAAGCCATAAGACCCAGTACAAGGAAATCCTATGCTAAGTGGAAAAGGTATTCTTCCTGGACTCTATCTAAAGGAGCGGACATAGCACTGCCCTCCTTACCACTAATCCTGGATTACCTAGCAGATCTACTCTAAAGAGGCCTATCCTTCTCCTCCATTAAGATCCATGCCTCTGCAGTCTCTGCTCATTACAACACTGAGCCACCTCTCTTCTCACCCTCTCATCAAACCGTTCCTGACAGGGGCAAACAGCTTAAGGCCACCAAGGCGAGCACCCACCCTTGCTTGGGACCTTAAGTGTGTACTGGAAAAGCTCACGTTACCCCCCTTTGAGCCTGCAATGTTAGCAGAGTTAAAATTTCTCTCTTGGAAAACAGCCTTGCTTCTGGCCATCACTTCAGCTAGAAGAGTGTCTGAGCTACAAGCACATATGGCTGTGGAACCCTTCATTATTTTCCATGCTGACAGGGTTTCCCTCAGGACTAACCCTTTCTTTATGCCTAAAGTGGTGTCCAGTGTGGCTCTCAACCAATCTATTTGCCAGCCTTCTTCCCTAATCCTCAAAATAAAGGGGGAAGGATCCTGCAGTCCTTGGACATGCACAGATAGCTCAGACTCCACCTTGATAGGACTAACCCCTTCAAGAAATCTGACCAGTTACTAGTCAGCTTTGCACCAGGGGCAGAGGGCAAGGCCATTTCAAAACAATTTCCAAATGGATAGCACACTGTATCCATTTCTGCTACAAGCACCATGGGAAACCAACCTCTCAGGGGGTCAGAACACATTCCACTAGGGCAATTTCCACCTCTACAGCATTCCTCAGGGGAGTCCCTACCAGGGACATTCTGGAAGCTGTTACCTGGAGTTCTGTGCACACCTTCACCAAGCATTACCACCTGCCTATCTTTTCCAAATCCAGGGCAGGTTTTGCAGCAGCAGCCCTGCGGGGCATACTAGCCAACTCTTCTTGACTGCCTCCACCTTTTCTTCAGCTTTGGAAATAGACCCAAGTATGATGACTGCAACATTGAAACACGAAGAACATAGTACAGTTGTGTACACTTACCATAAATGTAGATGTCCTAGTGTATTCACTGTTGCAGTCCTGGTTTCCCTCCAGCCCCCTTGTCTCTCTCTTCCTCTCTCTCTCTGTCTGTTACTCACCCCTTTCAAGGGTTTTGGTATTGGTATTTAATTTTTACTGGTGTTTTCCCCATCATAACTTGGCTCCCTGATTTGGGGGGCTCCTGACATTTGGGGAAAGAAAAACTGATGTAATGGTGTCTCCTGCCTGTTTTTATACCCCCGATGACCTGACATCAGACATGGAGTGACAACAACCAACGCAGAAATACTTAAGTCTCTGGTATTCATGCCGACTGAGGGCTACGTGCAGGTAGATAACCCAAGTGTGATGACTGCAACAGTGAATACCCTCGAACATCTACATTTATGGTAAGTGTACACGACTGTACTTTTCTGAGAATGAGGTACCCAGCAACCACCACCATGTTCACTATTCCCTATAGTATTGAATACAGTTTTGGAGATATCCTTGTGTTGATGAGATGAGCATTTTGGGCTGCCTTATTGCCTGATCCTTTCCCTTCAGAAGAGCATAGTAATGTTTCTGTGGGAGCCCTGGGAAATTTCTTCCCTGGCGTATGCTAAGGATGATATTTTAATAGCCTATTTAAACAGATTATGGCCTGAATGTCCTGAAAAACATTATCACCCTTTACAAGCTGCCAGCAGACTTGTCAGACCGTATTAAGCATTACAGTGGCGGGGACTCCCTTATGGGATTTTTCTCATCCTGCTTGAGTCTCAGAGGCCAGCACATTTTATTACCCTGCCGTCAAACAAGGATTCATGAGCATTATACTAGTGTGGCAAGAGGGTTTAGTGCTCTACTTTGTTATGACTTTGGGCTCTCAGCTGTTTATCTACATCTGTTCCTAAACCATATGGTCAGAAGGAGTTATACCTTATCCAGGACCTTAGAGTCTGGGCTTAAGAATGATGATCTTGAGATACTGTCTGCAGTGTCTAAAGTGGAGTAATGTGTACTTCAGTAACTGAGACGTGTAATTTAGCTGCAGAAGGCACCCTTGAGTTGCGAGGGTTTAATGCCATCCATGCATTTAGAATAAATATCACACAAGAAGGGACAAGAGCATAGCCAGCATTAGACACCCGCAGAACCCGCCATTGCGGGGAGCCCCAGATCACCTGCTCTCGAAAGATGGCCCCCATGCAGCATCAGCGGTTTCTCCTTCTCCATCATTCATTCCTCCTTCCTCCACACTTTGTAGATGTCTGCACGGCTACATAATGTCACCATCCGATCGCAAACTTTTTTCCGTTTTTTTTTTAAACTTGTCTGTAAGCTGCGCTCAATTTGGTCTGCTTCAGTGAAGCAAGGGACCTGATTGGCTGCAGCAAGCAAGTAAGAAAGTTGCCTTTTTTTTTTTTTGATCGATGAAGATGCATCTTCTACTAAATGTAATGTTTCAGTAAAAAGTGCTCTGCTTTTGTGCATCTGATTAGGGTGACAACTTTTTATTGTTCAGGTTTTTCCCTATGTGGACGGTCCCCAACCTTCTCTTTCTGGTACTCAACCGAGCATCAATTTTCCAAACATTCCCATTAAACGGATGTAAATAAATATAATCTAAGATGGTAACACATTTTAATGGACTCCTGTACTACATTTTAATATAAATTATAAATAAACCCTAAAATGATGATACATTTTGATGAATGGCTGTACTGCATTTTTATGTTCGCACAGAAACGTTTGTAATATGCCAATGAATAAATTAGCAAAATAACTGTCTCTGATCTGCTCCACAAAGGCAGGCAAAACTGATCCCATAATATTCTAGCACCGCATATGCATATATATATATATATATATATATATATATAGATAGATATAGATAGATATAGATATAGATATATATAGATATATATAGATATAGATATATATATATATGTGTGTGTGTGTGTGTTAGAGTTCCATACTTGTGTGTTTTAATATACTTTTACCATATAATTCTCAATCCCTTCTCTCTAAACTCAGGGGCAAAGTCAAAAAATAATCATGAGTAAAGCCACACTGTTAAAAACAATACATGCTGTAGGTGGACTGGACACACTAAATTGGCTATAGGTGTCAGTGCGTGCATGTGTGCACCTTCTGTGGAAGGTTGGGCGCCGGGCTGGCAATTCAACACCGTATAACTCCACTGCCAGTCATGAGCAGACAACTGATCTGCTGTGGCAACCCCTAACCAGGAAAAAGCCAAAAGAAGAAGACAGAAGAAGAGAATTTGTAATACTATCCATTTTGTGCTGAACAAGAAAGATGAAACTCAAGCATGGAATTGTGTATTGGCTTTATTTCTCATTGAACCCCCATCTGCAAACTGTGGAACACTGCCACTGAATGTGAAACAACTAGGAAGCTCACAGCATGGTTAGTAACTGACTCTTTATGCTTATAAGAGTGAATTATGATCATATCACCGATCTTAATGAGCATGTTATTTGTTCGAGACATGGATGCCAAGAAATTCACTTTGAGAGCGAAGGTGGAGAGATGAATCTTGGCATCCATGTTGATAACACAGATGTCCTTCAAGAATGCAACTGCAGTCATAACATATGGGTTGTCCTGCCTCGGGCAGCCCTCGGTCAGCCGGATTCCAAAGTCTGGGTCCGACGTCGGCTGATGTTGCATTTCTCTCCGTCAGAGCGGCTGGAGTACATAAGCATCAGCCGACGCCATCTTCTTCAGTCTTTCTTGCCGCGCGGTGCCCGAAGCAGAAGCAGTTCGCAAGTGCCGGTCGGTCAGCTCCTGTATTCTTCGAATCCGAAGTCATCAAAAAAGCTAAGTGCCCCATTGGGGACCTTTTCTTGCCTCAGCCGATGTCAGAATTTACTGAAAAAGTAAATAATTGTTTGTCTTGTGGTAAACAAATACCTCATAAGGATTTCCACTCTTATTGCCTCCCTTGCCTTGGCCCAGACCACGACGTCTCAGCCTGTGCCGCCTGTGCTCGCTTTAACAAGCGCACCCTCAGGCGCCGGGCGGAGTTCGCTGATGACTTTTTCGGCAATAAATTTGATTATACGATGCCGTCGGAACAACCGACAACGCAGACTCCTAAGAAACGAAAAGACCGGGACCGACATCCTCGGCCCGCATCTTCCACCGACACCACGCCAAAATTAACCGCAAGTGATCCGGTTCCCTCTGAGGCGGTTATTCCACCGCTCTGAACCGAAGACACCACATTACCGATACCGGAGGCCACTCCGACGCCAGTTACTGACTTTCCTCCGGATACTGAATCAGAGGAAATGCCCAAGACCATTGCTGTGGATAAGGTCACTCCTGCACGTGGAGCGGCTAGGCCTCCCATGTCCATGTCTATCAAGGCCTACACACGGGCCAAGGCAGCCAGCAAGTCCAAGCATCTTTCTGCTAAGACCTTGCCTCAGCCTACTCCTGAAACTCAAATCATGGCTATGGCCGCAGATTTAATTTCCCTGATCAGAGGTTCCCAGGCCCATCCTGAGAGAGGATCCCAGACCCCTCCTGATAAGAGGCCTAGGGTTGAACCCCCTGACCCTCTCCCCACAGATGAGGATTCTGAGGATTCTGTTCACTCCGAAAGCCAGGAAGAGCCTTTCCAGACCTATGAGGATTCAGATGCAGAGGACTCTATCCCCTCGGCTTCTCCTCCTGAGGATATGTCTTTTGGGGAAGTTCTGCATTCCATGAGGGAGCATTTTAAGTGGCAAGGTCAGGAATATTCAGATTCCAGAAAGCTCCTTCGAACCTTCCTTAAAAAGCCCCAACACAGACCCTTAGCTATAACTCCTGTGCTTGATGTTTTGGATGATTTATACTCTGACTCCAGTGTTACCCCTGATACTCTTCCTCCTGCTCCTGTCAAGCCTGGTAGATACTATAGGGTCCCAGAAACCCATTCTCATTTCTTTAGGGCCCATGCTGTTGATTTAGAAACAATTTTCCCAGGGGCCTAAAGGGGTTTCAGCTACCACCTCCAAAAACCCTTTGCCCTCCGACAGGGAAGCAAGGTCCTTAGAGAGATGGGGGAAGAAGGTCTACACCTCCACTACTTTATCTATGACAGCTCTCAATTGTCTCTTTCACATGTTTCAATATCAGGATTTCCTGTTAGATGATTTACAGAAAAGATTGGCCTCCCCTGAACCTTTAGATAGGAAGTCTTTGCAGGAGGCTGTACACAATTCTCAGCAAGTTAGCAATCACTTTCTACAGTGTGGATATGATGCATTGGAAGCTTCATGTAGGGCAGCCATGACAGGGGCGGTCATTTGTAGACATGCATGGTTAAAAGATCAACCTTTACCAGATCATGTTAAGGCAAAACTTCTTGATGCACCCTTGGAAAAGAACAAGCTTTTTGGTGCTAATGCTAAAGATGTGTTAAAGTCCATTGAGGAAAAAGCCAAGTCAGTTCAGACAGTCAAAGATTTCCTCCAGGTTCAGCCACCTAGATTCAGCAGGAACTGGCCTTCTAAAAACTGGTCCTTTCCAAATCCTGAAAGATTTCAAAGGGGCAAAAGCAGGCGTGCCCGAGGAAGAGGCCAATACAGAGGATCCTACAGGGGACGGCAATGGCAACCAGGAAACCAAAGAAGTGACACAGGGGTTTCTTCCGCCCCACAGGGACATTCTCAATGACTTTCCTCTAGATCCGCTGACCAAGGAGCAAGCAGAAGCTCCTTTGGGCGGAAAATTATCTCTGTTTGCAAGAAATTGGCACAAACTGACAAAGGACAAATGGATTTTGGACATTATAGACCACGGTTACAGGTTCCATTTTCATACCTTGCCAAGAAAACTGGGTATGCCAAACCTGCCACAAAACCAGAGGGCAGAGGCTATCAAGCAAATTTCTCTGCTTGCTCAGATCAAAGCAATAGAAAAAGTTCCACAACAAGAACAAGGTCAGGGATTTTACTCAAGACTGTTCCTTATTCCAAGAAAAGAAACTCAATGGAGACCAATACTGGACTTGTCCGCTTTAAACACTTTTCTCATAGTACCAAAGTTCAAAATGCTGACTCTACAGCAACTCCTTCTCATGCTGGGCAAGGGGTTTTGGCTGATTACTCTGGACCTCAAGGAGGCATACCTGCATGTCCCTATCAGACACAGCTGCAGAAGATACCTCAGATTTCTTGCAGGGCCAGAGCATTATCAATTCTCAGCATTGCCATTTGGCTTATCTACTGCACCCAGAGTATTCACGAAATGCCTGGCTTCAGTAATTGCTCATTGCAGGCTCCAGGGGATTCAAATCTACCCGTACCTGGACGATTGCCTCATACAAGCGGACGACAAACTAACCTTGACAAAAAACTTTAATTATGTCATACATTTGCTACAGGCTCTGGGATACACAGTCATCTTTCAAAAGTCAAGACTTCAGCCATCCCAGCAAATTACCTTCTTAGGAGCCAAACTAGACACAGCCTCTCAAATGGCTTACCTGACAGAAGACAAGCAAAAGAAGCTAACTCTTTACTTCAAAACTTTAGCAAAGCTCACCCAGATGACTGCAAGGAGATTCCTACAGGCCCTGAGTTACATGGCATCCTGCATTCTCCTGGTACCATTAGCAAGACTACACATGAGAAAGCTTCAATGGTACCTAAAAAGCTTATGGTCTCAACACAGCAACAACCTAGAAGCAACCATACCACTCATTCCATGTCTTCAAAAGGAATTTCTATGGTGGGCCTCAGTAAGCCAGTCAAACACAGGTATGTCATTCAAAAAACCTCAGATAGCACAGACCATGACCACAGATGCCTCAGACCTTGGATGGGGGGCGCACATGGAGGGCAGATGTATTCAAGGACAATGGTCTCCAAAGGAAACACATCTGCACATCAACCAAAAAGAAATGCTGGCAGTAATGCATGCCATCGAGGCCTTCGGACAACAACTACAACCAGGCCACCTACTAATACGGACAGACAACACCACTGTGATGTGGTACATAAACAAGCAGGGGGGCACTCATTCGTATCCCCTTTGCAGACTGACAATGAATCTTTGGGAAAAATCACTGAGCCTAAACATACAGTTGCAATACCAGTTTGTTCCAGGCAAAGGCAATGTTCTGGCGGACAGTTTAAGCAGGAATTTCCTAGACCCCCACGAATGGAGGTTACATCCAGAAATCTTTATACGCCTCACTTCGACATGGGGCAGGCCGGACATAGACCTATTTGCCTCCCACCTCAATCATCAAATACAGAAGTTTTGTTCAAGGACATATCATCCAAAAGCATGGAAAATAGATGCGCCCTCATTCAACTGGAGCTCCCTAAAAATCTATGCATTTCCACCTCTGCCACTGATGACCACAGTGTTACTAAAGATCAAAGCAGAGCAGCCCAAGGGGATCCTAATAGCTCCAGACTGGCCAAGACAGCACTGGTACCCACTACTACGGAGCATATGTCACAACAAAACATGGGCCCTCCCTCAATGGCCCCAACTTTTGACTCAACACAACTTCAGGACAGTTCATCCCAACATCCAGACACTACAGCTAACAGCTTGGGAGATCCCATGAATAACCTCAACCTACCTCTTTCCAAAGAAGTTCAGCGGATACTGACAGAAGCCCGCCGACCATCCACCAGAAAGGTTTACTCAGCCAAATGGAAGAGATTCAGCATTTGGAATACCACCAAGGGCCATGATGCATCACTTTTGAGCATCCCACTCATCCTGGAATATTTGGCAGATATGCTACATAATGGACTCTCATACTCCTCTATAAAAATACATGCTTCAGCTATCTCAGCTAGATTCAGCGAAGGGTTTCGGAATTACAGGCCCTAATGGCTATACCACCGTTCATAATTTTTCACAGAGACAGGGTCTCTTTACGAACCAACCCTACCTTTCTTCCAAAAGTGGTATCTAGGGTCTCTTTAAATCAATCAATTCACCTGCCTACCTTCTTTCCCAATCCTGAGAACAAAGGGGAAAGACTGTTGCTTACCTTGGACATTCACAGACAACTTCGCTACTTCCTGGACTGAACCAAGACCAGTAGGAAGTCTGATCAACTTTTTGTAGCTTACGCCCCTGGAGTACAAGGAAAAGCAATTTCAAAACAGATAATTTCTAAATGGATTGGACATTGCATCAGATTCTGTTATTCCTTCCATGGAAAGTGTGTGCCAGCCAATGTCAGACCACACTCCACCAGAGCTACAGCCACCTCTACAGCATTCTTAAGAGGGGTGCCTACAAAAGACATTCTAGAAGCTGCTACATGGAGCTCCGTGCATACATTTTCCAAACACTACAACCTTCCTCTATATTCCAGATCCAGAGCAGGCTTTGCTTCTGCAGTCCTGCAGGGATTGATAGCTACACCATCCTTTTCTTAGAGCATTCCACCTCCCCCAGTTAAGCTATGGTATTCAACCCATATGTTATGACTGCAGTTGCATTCTTGAAGGACATAGTACAGTTTTGTACCTACCATAAATGTAGATGTCCGATAGATATGCAACTGCAGTCGGTTTTCCTCCCTCCTTCCCTCTATGCCTTGGGTCCACTCCTATCCCTGTTACCCTTAGCTGGGGATATCTGTTATGGTGTATCTGTTTATTGCTTATTTATTTGTCTGGAAATCTGTTTTATCTTCCAATTTGATTACAGCTTTCCTTGGAGGGCACCTGGCATCTGGGGCAAGAAACACTGAAGAAGATGGTGTCGGCTGATGCTTATGTACTCCAGCCGCTCTGACGTCAGAGAGAAATGCGACATCAGCCGACGTCGGACCCAGACTTTGGAATCCAGCCGACCGAGGGCTGCCTGAGGCAGGACAAACCCATATGTTATGACTGCAGTTGCATATCTGTCGGACATCTACATTTATGGTAGGTACAAAACTGTACTTTTGTTACGATGGGAGAGCTGCTCTTAATTCTTTGTAGTGCATAGAGATTTTCCATCTCCATGTACCGCTAGTTAGTGAAAAAATAGATTTAAAAAGTTATATGTTGAATCAGCTTTTAAAGCTGGTAAAGCAGTAGAAAATGTTTGTTGATGTCCTTCAAGAATGCAACTGCAGTCATAACATATGGGTTGTCCTGCCTCAGGCAGCCCTCGGTCGGCCGGATTCCAAAGTCTGGGTCCGACGTCGGCTGATGTCGCATTTCTCTCTGACGTCAGAGTGGCTGGAGTACATAAGCATCAGCCGACGCCATCTTCCCCAGTCTTTCTTGCCGCGCGGTGCCCGAAGCAGAAGCAGTTCGCAAGTGCCGGTCGGTCAGCTCCTGTATTCTTCGAATCCGAAGTCATCAAAAAAGCTAAGTACCCCGTTGTGGACCTTTTCTTGCCTCAGCCGATGTCAGAAATTACTGAAAAGGTAAATAATTGTTTGTCTTGTGGTAAACAAATACCTCATAAGGATTTCCACTCTTACTGCCTCCCTTGCCTTGGCCCAGACCACGACGTCTCGGCCTGTGCCGCCTGTGCTCGCTTTAACAAGCGCACCCTCAGGCGCCGGGCGGACTTCACTGAAGACTTTTTCGGCGATAAATTTGATTATACGATGCCATCGGAACAACTGACAACGCAGACTCCTAAGAAACGAAAAGACCGGGACCGACATCCTCGGCCCGCGTCTTCCACCGACACCACGCCAAAATTAACCGCCAGTGCTCCGGCTCCCTATGAGGCGGTTATTCCACCGCTCCGAACCGAAGACACCGCATTACCGATACCTCCGATACCGGAGGCCACTCCGATGCCAGTTATTGACTTTCCTCCGGATACTGAAACCGAGGAAATCCCCTAGACCATTGCTGTGGATAAGGTCACTCCTGCACGTGGAGCGGCTAGGCCTCCCATGTCCATGTCTATCAAGGCCTACACACGGGCCAAGGCAGCCAGCAAGTCCAAGCATCTTTCTGCTAAGACCTTGCCTCAGCCTACTCCTGAAACTCAAATCATGGCTATGGCCACATATTTAATTTCCCTGATCAGAGGCTCCCAGGCCCATCCTGAGAGAGGATCCCAGACTCCTCCTGATAAGAGGCCTAGGGTTGAACCCCCTGACTCTCTCCCCACAGATGAAGATTCTGAGGACTCTGTTCACTCTGAAAGCCAGGAAGAGCCCTTCCAGACCTATGAGGATTCAGATGCAGAGGACTCTATCCCCTTAGCTTCTCCTCCGGAGGATATGTCTTTTGGGGAAGTTCTGCATTCCATGAGGGAGCATTTTAAGTGGCAAGGCCAGGAATATTCAGATTCCAGAAAGCGCCTTCGAACCTTCCTTAAAAAGCCCCAACACAGACCCTTAGCTATACCTCCTGTGCTTGCTGATGTTCTTCATTCCACATTGCTGCAGTCCTAACTATTGGGTAGTCCGCTGTCCAGTCGGCCCGAATACCAAAGTATATGGCTGACGTCGGTCAGGGCGCATTAGACTGACGTCAGTACGTCAGGGTACTAATGCGCATGACCGACGTCATATCCTCAGTCTTTTTTGCCGCATGGTCCGATGCAGAAGCAATTTTGCGAGTGCAGGTTGGCGTTCTGAAAGTTTCTGAAGCCAGAGTTTCAGACCGAATCAAAGTTGGCTAAGTACCCCGTTGGGGAATATTTTGTTTTTTTCTTGCCTCAGTATTTAACCGGATGTCAGAAAAAGTGAATAACTGTATTTCTAGGTGGATTGGGTTTTGCATTGCATTTTGTTATTCCCATCATGGCAAGGAGATTCCAGCTGGGATTAGGCCTCATTCCACTAGGGCTACTGCCACTTCAACAGCTTTTTTAAGGGGGGTGGCAACTAAGGATATTTTGGAGGCAGCTACTTGGAGTTCAGTGCATACTTTCTCTAAGCATTACCACCTACCTCTCTACTCTAAGTCTAGGGCTGGTTTTGCCACGGCTATTTTGCAAGGCATGTTATCAGCTCCTGCTTCCATATGATTTGCCAGCCTCCCTTACCTCTGCTTTGGGATTCTACCCAATAGTTAGGACTGCAGCAATGTGGAATGAAGAACATAGTACAGTTTTGTACCTACCATAAATGTAGATGTTCGAGGATCCACATTGCTGCAGTCCAATTACCCTCCCTCCTTCCCTCTGTGTTTAGGGGTGGTTGTGTAGGTGAGGTTATATTCTGCTAATTTTGTATATTTTGTATATATATATATTTTGGTGCAGATATGTTGGGAGTTTTTGGTTTTTGGCCTTATCTTTTCAGGGTCTTCTGACATCTGGGGCAAGAAAAGACTGAGGATATGTCGGTCATGCGCATTAGTACCCTGGCGTACTGACGTCAGTCTACGCGCCTGACCGACGTCAGCCATATACTTTGGTATTCGGGCCGACTGGACAGCGGACTACCCAATAGTTAGGACTGCAGCAATGTGGATCCTCGAACATCTACATTTATGGTAGGTACAAAACTGTACTTTTTGGATGATTTATACTCTGACTCCAGTGTTACCCCTGATACTCTTCCTCCTGCTTTTGTCAAGCCTGACAGATACTATAGGGTCCCAGAAACCCATTCTCATTTCTTTAGGGCCCATGCTGTTGATTTAGAAACAATTTCCCAGGGGCCTAAAGGGGTTTCAGCTACCACCTCCAAAAACCCTTTGCCCTCCGACAGGGAAGCAAGGTCCTTAGAGAGATGGGGGAAGAAGGTCTACACCTCCACTACTTTATCTATGAGAGCTCTCAATTGTCTCTTTCACATGTTTTAATATCAGGATTTCCTATTAGATGATTTACAGAAAAGATTGGCCTCCCCTGAACCTTTAGATAGGAAGTCTTTGCAGGAGGCTGTACGCAATTCTCAGCAAGTTAGCAATCACTTTCTACAGTGTGGATATGATGCATTGGAAGCTTCATGTAGGGCAGCCATGACAGGGGTGGTCATTCGTAGACATGCATGGTTAAAAGATCAACCTTTACCAGATCATGTTAAGGGAAAACTTCTTGATGCACCCTTGGAAAAGAACAAGCTTTTTGGTGCTAATGCTAAAGATGTGTTAAAGTCCATTGAGGAAAAAGCCAAGTCAGTTCAGACAGTCAGAGATTTCCTCCAGGTTCAGCCACCTAGATTCAGCAGGAACTGGCCCTTTCCTAATCCTGAAAGATTTCAAAGGGGCAAAAGCAGGCATGCCCGAGGAAGAGGCCAATACAGAGGATCCTACAGGGGATGACAATGGCAACCAGGAAACCAAAGGAAGTGACACAGGGGTTTCTCCCGCCCCACAGGGACATTCTCAATGACTTTCCTCTAGGTCCGCTGACCAAGGAACAAGCAGAAGCTCCTTTGGGCGGAAAATTATCTCTGTTTGCAAGAAATTGGCACAAACTGACAAAGGACAAATGGATTTTGGATATTATAGACCACGGTTACAGGTTCCATTTTCATACCTTGCCAATAAAACTGGGTATGCCAAACCTGCCACAAAACCAGAGGGCAGAGGCTATCAAGCAAATTTCTCTGCTTGCTCAGATCAAAGCAATAGAAAAAGTTCCACAACAAGAACAAGGTCAGGGATTTTATTCAAGACTGTTCCTTGTTCCAAGAAAAGAAACTCAATGGAGACCAATACTGGACTTGTCCGCTTTAAACACTTTTCTCATAGTACCAAAGTTCAAAATGCTGACTCTACAGCAACTCCTTCCCATGCTGGGCAAGGGGTTTTGGCTGATTACTCTGGACCTCAAGGAGGCATACCTGCATGTCCCTATCAGACACAGCTGCAGAAGATACCTCAGATTTCTTGCAGGCCCAGAGCATTATCAATTCTCAGCATTGCCATTTGGCTTATCTACTGTGCCCAGAATATTCACGAAATGCCTGGCTTCAGTAATTGCTCATTGCAGGCTCCAGGGGATTCAAATCTACCCGTACCTGGACGATTGCCTCATACAAGCGGACGACAAACTAACTTTGACAAAAAACTTTAATTATGTCATACATTTGCTACAGACTCTGGGATACACAGTCAACTTTCAAAAGTCAAGACTTCAGCCATCCCAGCAAATTACCTTCTTAGGAGCCAAACTAGACACAGCCTCTCAAATGGCTTACCTGACAGAAGACAAGCAAAAGAAGCTAACTCTTTACTTCAAAACTCTAGCAAAGCTCACCCAGATGACTGCAAGGAGATTCCTACAGGCCCTGGGTTACATGGCATCCTGCATTCTCCTGGTACCATTAGCAAGACTACACATGAGAAAGCTTCAATGGTACCTAAAAAGCTTATGGTCTCAACACAGCAACAACCTAGAAGCAACCATACCACTCATTCCATGTCTTCAAAAGGAATTTCTATGGTGGGCCTCAGTAAGCCAGTCAAACACAGGTATGTCATTCAAAAAACCTCAGATAACACAGACGCCTCAGACCTTGGATGGGGGGCGCACATGGAGGGTAGATGTATTCAAGGACAATGATCTCCAAAGGAAACACATCTGCACATCAACCAAAAAGAAATGCTGGCAGTAATACATGCCATCGAGGCCTTCAGACAACAACTACAACCAGGCCACCTACTAATACGGACAGACAACACCACTGTGATGTGGTACATAAACAAGCAGGGGGGCACTCATTCTTATCCCCTTTGCAGACTGACAATGAATCTTTGGGAAAAATCACTGAGCCTAAACATACAGTTGCAATCCCAGTTTGTTCCAGGCAAAGACAATGTTCTGGCGGACAGTCTAAGCAGGAATTTCCTAGACCCCCACGAATGGAGGTTACATCCAGAAATCTTTATACGACTCACTTCGACATGGGGCAGGCCAGACATAGACCTATTTGCCTCCCACCTCAATCATCAAATACAGAAGTTTTGTTCAAGGACATATCATCCAAAAGCATGGAAAATAGATGCTCTCTCATTCAACTGGAGCTCCCTAAAAATCTATGCATTTCCACCTCTGCCACTGATGACCACAGTGTTACTAAAGATCAAAGCAGAGCAGCCCAAGGGGATCCTAATAGCTCCAGACTGGCCAAGACAGCACTGGTACCCACTACTACGGAGCATATGTCACAACAAAACATGGGCCCTCACTCAATGGCCCCAACTTTTGACTCAACACAACTTCAGGACAGTTCATCCCAACATCCAGATGCTACAGCTAACAGCTTGGGAGATCCCATGAATAACCTCAACCTACCTCTTTCCAAAGAAGTTCAGCGGATACTGACAGAAGCCCGACCATCCACCAGAAAGGTTTACTCAGCCAAATGGAAGAGATTCAGCATTTGGAATACCACCAAGGGCTGTGATGCATCACTTTTGAGCATCCCACTCATCCTGGAATATTTGGCAGATATGCTACATAATGGACTCTCATACTCCTCTATAAAAATACATGCTTCAGCTATCTCAGCTAGATACAACACTGATCCACCTGTGTTTTCACATCCTTTGTTAAGGCAATTTCTTAGAGGAATCAAGAATATAAAGCCCCCAAGAAAGGCACCAGTACCAGCTTGGGACCTCAACTTTGTCCTAGAAAAATTGACTTTACCTCCCTTTGAGCCAGCAGCTTCTGTGGATTTACAATATCTCTCCTGGAAGACAGCATTCCTGTTGGCCATTACCTCAGCAAGAAAGTTTTTCGGAATTACAGGCCCTAATGGCTATACCACCATTCATAACTTTTCACAGAGACAGGGTCTCTTTACGAAACAACCCTACCTTTCTCCCAAAAGTGGTATCTAGGGTCTCTTTAAATCAAGCAATTCACCTGCCTACCTTCTTTCCCAATCCTGAGAACAAAGGGGAAAGACTGTTGCATACCCTGGACATTCACAGACAGCTTCGCTACTACCTGGACAGAACCAAGACCAGTAGGAAGTGTGATCAGCTTTTTGTAGCTTACGCCCCTGGAGTACAAGGAAAAGCAATTTCAAAACAGACAATTTCTAAATGGATTGGACATTGCATCAGATTCTGTTATTCCTTCCATGGAAAGAGTGTGCCAGCCAATGTCAGACCACACTCCACCAGAGCTACAGCCACCTCTACAGCATTCTTGAGAGGGGTGCCTACAAAAGACATTCTAGAAGCTGCTACATGGAGCTCCGTGCATACATTTTCCAAACACTATAACCTTCCTCTATATTCCAGATCCAGAGCAGGCTTTGCTTCTGCAGTCCTGCAGGGATTGATAGCTACACCATCCTTTTCTTAGAGCATTCCACCTCCCCCAGCTAAGCTATGGTATTCAACCCATATGTTATGACTGCAGTTGCATTCTTGAAGGACATAGTACAGTTTTGTACCTACCATAAATGTAGATGTCCGATAGATATGCAACTGCAGTCGGGTTTTCCCTCCCTCCCTCCTTCCCCTCTATGCCTTGGGTCCACTCCTATCCCTGTTACCCTTAGCTGGGGATATCTGTTATGGTGTATCTGTTTATTGCTTATTTATTTGTCTGGAAATCTGTTTTATCTTCCAATTTGATTACAGCCTTCCTTGGAGGGTACCTGGCATCTGGGGCAAGAAACACTGAAGAAGATGGCGTCGGCTGATGCTTATGTACTCCAGCCGCTCTGACGTCGGAGAGAAATGCGACATCAGCCGACGTCGGACCCAGACTTTGGAATCCGGCCGACCGAGGGCTGCCTGAGGCAGGACAACCCATATGTTATGACTGCAGTTGCATATCTATCGGATATCTACATTTATGGTAGGTACAAAACTGTACTTTTTATGTATTCCTTGTGTAAGGGAAACAGCTGTAAAGAAAGTGCTAGATATACTTTAGCAGACAACAGGAAGAAAGGGGACTTAAACTACATCTGCTTCATGCTGCTGCTTTCTTGTCAGTACCATCTGCTTTTAATACAGACTCTTGTCAGCTGTGCCTAGGGGAGTGCTTAACAGCCCTCCAAGAGTTATAAAAGTCTGGTCTCCCTCTGCAGTAGCACTTAACCAGGATATTATTATACATCTTCATAAGTGATACTTCCTTATTACCACCTCTTTACCCCATTACTTCGATTAACTTCACTCTCTGACTCTAAATATGCCATAACCCTGTTTTTTCTCCCACTTCAATATTGCAAGTCCTGTTCGTATTATACTAACTTACTTTTAATTTAAACTGGCAAAAATTTCTCTAACTATTAAATCATTGTCATTAAAATTGTATCGATTTTTAATCAATATTTTACGTTATGTCTAATTTGGCATAGCTGCTTAAACTGTAGATTTTTATTGTGCAAAAACTTCACTTTGTCAACAAAAAGAACTCACGCATGCACACATGTATTCAGTCTGCAAGTGCAAACAAACTCAGCAGTAGTATAGGCTTTGGCAGTATATGCTTGGTCAGCTCACATAATAAGCAGAATAAGCAGTGTCAGAAATATGGTTTACTATTGAAAATGCGAACGGTACTTGGACGACAGTCGGATAGTCGAACGTATAAGGTCGTAAACAAGGATGTCGAAGACAAAATAATCAATCTAGGAACAGTTTTAACATGGGTCGAGGTAGGTGTTCAGTATTATTCCCTACTACAAACATCTTCCCTACCTCGACCCATGTTAAAACCGTTCCTAGATTGATTATTGTGTCTTCGACATCCATGTTTCCGACCTTATACATTCGACTATCCGACTGTCGCCCAAGTGCCGTTAGCATTTTCAATAGTAAACCCAGAAATACTACAGTTTGCACATATGGCAGAAAATTAATATTAAGAAACAAAATGCTGAAGCTTGGTAAATATGTAAACCACATCATTCTTCATCTGGCCCATTGTTGCTGTCTTTGGTGTTTGATTTATTTGTATATTGTCCAAAGTGATGCAGTTTATTCCCAAAAATTAAATGCATGCAGTGAAGGATTTCTGTCAAAGCTGTGCTCATACTGCATTTCCTGTATATAGGAGATTAATATTAATGTTGTGCTGACACTTTCTTCATTGTAGGACTTGACAGTGACATTAAAAGCTCTTAATGCATTCATCAAATATATTAATAGTTTGTATTCTGGTGGAAGAAAACACACACATGAGTAGCACTTAGGATGCAATATAATAAATTTGGGGAAGGACTTTAAGATTTTTCATACTTAAATGCCATATAATTCATATTTAACTGACTCAAAATATTCTTTTATCTAACAGTATGCATCTTTAACAGAAAATGATGCTTTACTGTTTAACTAAATAAGTTTACAGAGTAATTTAAAATAAGCAGCTATAAATGAAATTCATTCTACTTTTAATAAAAGTAAAATATAGCTGAGGAAGAATCACAGTTTATTGCTTTATAAATTAGTTAGAAACCTGCTTATTGAAGCCAGAGGGCATTTCTGATCAAGCATTTTAGTTTGAAAAAGAAACTCCAGTTGTTCAGGGCCTACTAGATAAAGCAGTCCAGCATTTATTGATGAGAGTAGGTGACTTGAATGCACATATGGGGACAGACAGAACAGGATATGAGGACTGCCTGGGTCCACATGGGTGGGACATTAGGAATAACGAAGGAGAGGCCATTCTGGACTTCTGTCTGGAAAATAGCTTGATAGTAGCCAACACATGGTTCAGAAAGAGGGACAGTCACAAGTTCATATATAGGAGTGGCCAACATGCAACTCAGGTAGACGTCTCCTAAGAAGGCGGCACTGAGTTAGAGTCTGTGATTGCAAAGTAATCCGCAGTGAAACAGTCAGCCCACAGCATAAACCACTGGTTGTTATAATCCGCTGCAAGTAGTAGTCAGAGAAGGCTCTAAGATCAACAGAGACCAGGCTGAAGACCTGGAAGTTGTCTGGAGAGAAATACAGCATTTCAAGGAATTACTCAGGGCTCTAGCACCCTATTTTTATATATTTATTTTATATTTGTTGACAAGGCTGGTCCAATTGAATATATGTCCATTTTCAGTAGAGGTCCGGGGAGAAAAGCACCACAGTACAGTACATATCAAAAATATAGCAGTAGTCAGTAATAAGGACAAAAATGTACAGGAAAATAAAAACTTCACAGTAATACTCCATGTTAGGACAGTATTTACAGTTGCCAAAGGGTTACAGGTTTGTCAATTCTTACATTTCTTTACAGTACAGGTAAGAGATTGTAATAAGTAATGGCAGATTAGGATAATATCGAAAATATTGAAGATAACTTCAATTCAGCTAAAAACAAATACATGGTCCACCACCAGATGGTAAGAGGAAAAGAAGATTGTTAGAACAGGATGAGGTGAGGGATCAAAAATTATAGTGAAGAAGCTAGTCAGGATTGATGCAAGGGCATAACCAGTGTGCTTTGAGGTATAGTTTGTTTGTTTTTAAATATTGTTGAGGAAAGAGAGGTCAGATTGCTGGGGAGGGAGTTCCAGGTTTTACCAACAGTATTGGAAAACAGAGAGTCACCAGCCATGTTGTTGGATTTATTTGTTTGTACTAGAAGTTTATTTGAGGAGTGAAGTATCTTAAGGTTGTTAAAGGGGGAGATAAGGTTGGTAAGTATTGGGGTATTAG